>NW_027504976.1:0-95000 GCF_021521415.1 Bidens hawaiensis
TGCGATACACTCAGCAGATTATGCTTCATTTCTTCAACAAAATTCACCTTCTCTAACGTCATTTTACCATTAGTCACCGTCCCAATTCCAGTAATCCTTCCACCACTCTCTCCAGCAAAACTCACTCTTCCTCCCTGAACAGGTTTCCATTCGTGTAACAAATTCTTGTTACCCGTCATGTGCCGGGAACATCCGCTATCCAAACCCATAGATTGTTTGCAGCCCTGTTCAACTGTTCCTGCACGATTAAAGCAGAGGATTAAAATCTGGGGACCCAAGACCTATTGGTCTTGGGTCGATTAAATCTGATAAAATGCATCCCGTACTTTGGCTGTCCAAAGTTAGTATTAGTATGATATCTGTAAGTCCTAAAAGGATACCTTCTTGTAGATTGACTATGAGGCCATCCAAACCTTCATGAATTAAATGAATTATTACTCATGATTTGGTTGTTAACAGGGAAAAACTGAGATCGATTTCTTTGAAAACCTGGATTAGTCCAATTTCTGAACTTTGATGAGTTTTCATTTTTACCATTATAGTGATTACTGTTAGTTCTGTTCTCAGTTTTCGAAGGCCTCATACCTCTGAATCTCTGCTTCAGAGGGCAATCAACAATCAGGTGTCCTAATTGATTGCATCTGAAACAACTCCTGTGTTCAACTTTCTTATCAATAGTTGTTTTAGATGTTGAGGCTGCATTACTGCCCGTTTGTCTAACATATGGTGGGAACTACGGGTTTAGTGGAGAATTCTTTTCATTTGATTTATGTTCCTCTCCACATTTTTGTAATACTGCCTCTTCTTTTGTCTCTCTCGAATTGGATGTCTTGTCCGAATTTGATGAGGCAGGACTAGGAGCAGAAATCTTAACATTAGAAACAGGCTTACTCGTTTCGCCTTTACTAACTTCTGGATCTTTAATCGTAACCTTAACCAGAACTGTCTGACCAATTTCAACATCAACAGATTTCTTATTACTAGGATCATAAGTATAGTTATGATTATAAGGTGGTGGAACTTCATGATATCCAATTCCTCCCCTTTTAACTGGGGAACTTTGATCACTTACAAGGTGATCAAGTATAGCAGAGGAATTTCAAAATTGATCAAGCTTTCTGTTAAGTTCCACCACTTTCACCTGGTGATCAGCTATCTGTTTATCCCTTTCACCTATTAGTTTGGTTTTCTCTTCTAACACTTCATAGCTAAGATCAATTACTTGTATTTTTTCAGCTAGATTGGCTTTAAGACTTCTGATATCTTTCTCACTAGCTTTTATTTTTACCTTGTAACTATTTTCTCTAGCTTTAGTGTAATGATGATCTTCTTTTAATGTTTTAAATTGAGCATCCAAACTAACAAACTGATCAGTTATTGTTTTCAATTGTTCAGACAGATTTTCACATTTCGTACAAGGGAGTTTAGTACTTACCTCGGAGAGCTGGTCTGTCACTTCTGCCATGTAAGCTTGATTTTCTCCATTCACTTTCTCACTTCCTGCAGTTTCGATGGTCACCAAATTGGCCTGTTCGAACACTTCCTCCACATGCAGATTCCAGTTGTACTCCCCGTTCTTTCTGGATATCATGGCCCTATTCTCATTACCACCCCCGCTCTGTTGTGTAGACCTGTTTTGACTGCGTTCTACACGTTCATTTGTGCACTCTTTAGCAAAGTGTCCATTCTGTTGACAGTTACAACACCGCACCTTTGACTTATCAAAACCTGGTCTTTCACCAACAAACTTTCTACCTGTCTTCTTCATAAACCTCTTAACCCTTCTTACAATCATCGCCATCTGCCACTGCAGATCCATCTCTTCCAGATCATCAGCATCGATCTGATCATAGTCTTCGTCTAGCGTTGCAGGATCAACAATCTTGCCTTTAATGTAATTTTCATACGAAGCAATGAAGGATGCATAGAGAGCAAACTGCTGTTCAGCAGATTTAACACTCATGGGCATCTTAGAGTAGTTGTTGTTAGGAACACTTGAAGCGAAACTACCCTTGGTTGCTTGAGGTTTAGAAGCATTTGTTCCTCCAGCTACAAAACACACATCACCATCCATGTTGAGAGTTACATGACCTTCATGTGTTGAGTTAGCGCCCGAGTCTCCCTTTGAGTAGTAAGCAGACGATTCAGACTTCGAACTTGAACTGGAGTTAACTTTTGCACCATACATTCCCGGATCCTGAACCTGATCAGTTGGTGTTTCTTTTCGAACCATGTTAAGTTCAAAAGTTCGTAGTTTGTTGACTGCTGTTTCCAAGTTATAGTCGGCAAACTCTTTGTCTTCTCTCATCAAGACAGTGTACATCTCCCATTTCGGTGGGAGAGCATCAAGGAGTTTTTCCACGATCTCATCTTCTTTGTAAGTAATGGAATAATTGCTGAGTTCGGTCATTAGGTGATAATATCTCATGATGATATCATCAAGTGATTCATTCTTCAAGTACTTGAACACAGAGAATTGGGTTTTGAGTAGTTTAATCTTTGATGCACGAATCCCCACATTACCTTCAAATCGGTTTTCAAGTGCTTCTCATAGCTCTCTAGCGGTTTTATACTTCCTAAAGGTGTGAAGAATCTCTTGTGGAAGAGCCATTGTTATCGCAGCATGAGCTTTGCTTTCAGCCTCATACATTTTCTTTTCTTCCTCTTCCATCTTGTTGTATTTCTTAATCTGTTCACGACCCTCATACAGAGCAGTTGGTGGAATGTATCCATCTTGAATGCACACCCACATCTTAGCATCTTGGTATTTAACATACTGCTCAAACGATCCTTCCAAGCCACGAAATCGGTACCCTTTAGCATCTTCGGTGCCTTAGTAGCTGAACCCGCTTCCACTTCCATCTTCACCAGTTCCGTAATATTTATTGAAGTCATCTTTTACGAAACGAAAACACAAAGAAACCGGAAAAATAAAAATTTTATCCTTAACAGTACTGTAGGCGAAGTTGTGGATAACTTCGCTTAAGTCTTAACTTCGCATGAATTCTTAACTTCGCTCTCCTTTTTAAATTCGCCTGATTTGGCGAAGTTGTGGATAACTTCGCTTAAGTTAAGCGAACTTGTGAGGTAGGCGAAGTTGTGGATAACTTCGCTTAACCTTATATCTTCGCCTAACCCTACAAGCAGTAGCGGCAACTTCGCTTGATGAACACGATGATTTTGCAGGTTTGATTTCTGGATTTTGCGAGGTATGCGAAGGTGTAATGGGTTGTTTTTGATGGTGGGAGGTGAGTAGGACACAAAAACTCGGTAAACTCGTCCCGCGAATAGTCGAACGGAACGATTTCTACACCGCGTGATAATCCCGAACAACACAATCATGAGCAAAAGCTCTGATACCAATTGTAGGTTCCCAGCCGGATCTACACGGAATATCTCGTTCTACGTAGGTGCGGAATCCCTACGTAAGACGATACGAGCGTAGAAGACGATACACGTAACACGATCAAACACACGTTACAATAAACAAAAACACGTTGTATTGCAACTGGAAACACGTGATTCACTGATCACCGATTACACAACTCGTAAACTCGTTACCTCTAATTCTTTTTTTAACTAAGCCGTAACCTAAACACTTATAAAGCACGACAACTTCGCCTAGCATGTTTAGGCGAAGTTGTTCCTAACTTCGCTTGTTCCACAAGTTCGCCTATATCAGCGAACTTGTGAGAACTTCGCTTACATCCAAAACACAAATCCAACTAACTCGATTACAGACACTAGACACTGAACTACTGACATCATGTACCAACATCCTTAACCTCTCGGGTTAGTGATTCCAAAGCAGCAGCCATACTAGTATCCAGATTAACCTGGTGTACACCTCTAGCGGTTGAGGATGTACTGCTGATGGAAGTGGAATTCGCGCGATGTGGCTCTTTGGCAAGGTCGATTGAGCGAAGCTCTCAAATATCTCATTACATTCGGAGACATTCTTCCTAGCTTGTAGACTTCTTCCCGCGGCCGTGTCGAACCGAACTTGGGTTTCGTAGTTCAACCCATTGTAAAATTTTTCCACAAGAGCCCATGGTGTGAGACCATTATGTGAGCATCGAGACAGCAAGCTCTGAAAACGCTCCCAAGCATGACAATATTGCTCCCTCGGTTCCATGTGAACTGAGTGAATCTGATCGCGAAGAATAGCCGCTTTAGCCGGTGAATGTGCCAGGTGGTTGAGTGTCAAGCCAAGTAGCTGCTTTCCCTGCAAGTGAAAACGGAAACAGATGTAAGAAAATAGCATCTTCGGTAGCACCTTGTAAATTAAAAGTTTTAAGAACGCGGTAAAGTCAGTTAATGTAAGCAGGTGCATCCTCGTCATCACGCCCCGTGAACTGATTAGTTTGAACGATGTTGTTCATGACGTATGACGGAATTTGCCAAGAGTTAGGATTGTTGATTGCGGGAACGACGATGCACGACTGTTTTCCGGTTAAGCCATCGAAGGCTTGAGCAGCAATTGTTCAGTCGTCGGCCATTTGAACGTCTAGTTGACTTCTTGGACTTTCTGGTGGTGAACTAGGTGGTGGCGACTTTGGTGTAGAGCTAGCTTATGACGTTTGTTTTTCTGCTAACGAACTAGCTTCGGTTTTGAACGGAGAAAAATCCAGATTATCCAGCGGTAGTCCTTGCGAACGAAGATGTGGCATAAATCAGAAAAACGCAACGGACCAAGTGAGTAGACTAAAAATAAAAACTAAAACAAAAATAAACTAAAATTTAATTAGACTCCTATGACTTAAACGAAAATAAACAAATAGCATGTATCTATCAAATAACTCCAATTAACGCAAATAACGCAATTGCCAAGAGTCCCCGGCAACGGCGCCAAAAACTTGATGTGCTAGAAATAGTCAATTAAATATTAACTAAATTAAACAAGTAATAAAAAACTAGACTTAAGACTCAACTACACAAAACAGCGGCAAGTGAACCGGTCAATTGTACTAAAGCTAAGTAAGTCCGGAATATCGAACCCACGGGACTATAAATTAAGTTAATTAATTAATTAGACTCGACTTACGACACAACTATTTATTATTAATGTTTTAAGGGGGTTTTTAAACTAATATTAAACTAGGAAATTAAATAAACAAGTAAACTAGAAAATAAGCAATCAAACACAAAATCGAAACCAATCAGAGAAGGAATCTACCTAGGTAAGAATCCCATGAATCAACAATCATCAAGCAATGGACAAATAACATGATTATGGAAACTGATTTCTAAACGTATTCATCTAACAAACCCTAAGGACCACTGACTGAATCAAACGAAATCCCAAAGAATGAATTTTAGATAATTAAGCAATCAGTTATATTGACTTCCTTACGGTTATCAAATAGGGTTAATTAATAGTATCTAAAGCAAGCAATCTTACGAAACACAAAACTCTAGATAACGTGATAAACTTAACATGACATCATGAACATGGATCAACACACTAAGCAAGAATATTGTCACTATCTATCCTAGCATGCGATTGACCAAGACACATGAACAACTCCTCACCTTACAGCTATTGGAATTTAGCAGAACATTCAAAACCCTAACCAATAATCAACTAGCTTCTATGATCTAATGGGCCCATTCAATCACAATAATCAAAACACCAAGTAATGATTAAACATAAATCCTAAATCTAAAGAACACAATCAAGAGATAAAAGATCTATGTGAAGCAATAGTTAACAATCAATCAAGATAATAAACACTCATATGCATCATGAAAACAAAATCAAGTCTTTTACTATTAAATCAACAAAACCATAATCAAAACATTATCCAAAGAAAGAATCATGCATCAAACATGTTCATCAAACCTAGGTAGACATGAAGTCTATCCTAGAATCATTATTAAAAACAATCCTAAACAAGTATTAAAAACAAAGAGGAAAGACGTGACAAATAATGAACAAGGAATGAAGGTTAGAGCGATAAAACCCTTCGCAATTGATCCTTGAACACCCGGATGAAAGAGCTCTTGATCCTCCTTGGTTCCTAGCTTCAAATCACCTTCAAAACCTTGGAAAACCTCTCAAAATCGGCTCCAACCGTGTCTAGATCGGCTGGGTTTTGCAAGAGATGCTTATATAAGCGATAACCGGGCTTGGGCTTGCAAAATTGGCTGACCAGAAGGCCTAGGTGCCACGCGGAGGCATACTGCCTCTCACCTTCGTGTGCGGCGGCGCCCCTTTTGGGTGATTTCCGGATTTGTTTATTAATTGTTGTTATTTGTTGTCAAATCTTGATAATCAACTTCCTTGAACTCCAAGTAACACATGGAACCTTCTAGATCTTCTTTCCCTTGCTTCTCCACGCCATCATATATATGAAAACATAACAAAACATTAGTAAGCAATCACGTAACCGTTTGACGAACAAAACGAACATAAGCACGAACTTAACCTTCACATGATATGATAAAAAGAATTAAAGCTTAACATTCAAGACACCAAAAGATATAAAACATAATTAATAGATAAAACTTGACTCAAAACATTACATAATAAAATATTACAAAACTCGAACTTAAACGAACTTAAAACATTAAATAAACATAACTTTACAAGGGATTCGAGATTTATAAATAGACGTATATCACTTCTTCTTACGGTCAAGAATGACAACAGGCTCCTCGATATAGTTCAGCTTCGAGTCTAGTTCAATATCACCGAGTGGCACATGCGCCTCCCCATCCACCAAACACTTCCATAGATGCGACACATGAAAGGTAGGCTGAATTCTTTTAAGCTCGTCGGGCAGTTCCAGCTTATAAGCTACCTCCCAACCCATTTCACAATTCTAAACGGATAGAGAAATCTGGGGCTCAGCTTCTCTTTCTCACGAAACCGAAAGATACCCTTCCATGGAGAAACCTTCCACATACTTAGTCACCCTCCTCGAACTCAGCTAAAGGCAAATGCAGATCCCAACTATCACCCAAGTAAATCACACAAGCCCTCAACATATCCTCCACGGTCAGAATGGTCCTTTCGGACCGACCATCCATCTATGGGTGATAAGCAGTGCTGGTACGAAGTTTGATGCCCAACTCCTCGTGAAATTTCTCCCAAAACATAGAAGTTAGACGCATATCTCTATCCGACACAATGGACAATGGATGTCGTGCCGAGCCACTATCTCGCGAACAAACAACTTAGCTAACTGCTTTGAATTACAAGCGTCCCTCATAAGTATGAAACGTGCACTCTTCGTCAATTTGTCCACCACCATCCAAATAGTATCATACCCTCTCTTAGGCGTACATGGCAATTTAGTTATAAGCTCCATTGTAACGTGCTCCCACTTCCATTCTGGAATGTCTAAATGTTGGAGTTTCTCATATGGCCTATGTTGCTCAGCCTTAACATGAAAACACGTCAAACACTTACTTACATACGGAGTCACATCATATTTCATCGCTAGCCACCAATAATTCTTCTTAAAAATATTGGTACATCATTGTCACGCCCGGATGAATGGAATAGCGTGTCATGTGAGCCTCATCTCAAGTCCTCCACGTTCCCTGACCACCTTCATTATCCTTTTATCCTTATTCTCATCAGAAAAACATTCGACATCTTCGCAACCTCATCAATCATTTCAGTCATTATATTACGCACCACCCTATAAACCTCATCCACAACGGCTTACACAAAAACGGACTTACTCCTCAGGATTATCATTATCTAACACTGGTGAATCCTCCCTACAACTCTAGTCCATAATGGTTAACCACCACCATGGCTCCCGATATGACCTCCTCTAACTAAACTCTGATTAGTCATGCCTTATTCCTACGAATACAGAAACTTCACATAATCAACAACAAGTCATGTTCAGCACATGGAAAGTAAGGGTATACTGCTAATTACGTTGATCAAGTGTTATTAATTGTTTACTTTGCTTACCCATTCTAAATACTTCTTGCTTATGACTACATTAATATTCTATCTAACACATCAAACAATTAAAAGAGAAAACATCCTAACATACATTAGAATATAAAGGTTACCTATTGGAGTGCAGCTACCTGTGGTTGGCAATTCTAGTCCCTCTCGTAACTGTTCGGGTCCAAGCACCGAAGGATGCCCGGATCTCTTGAACGTTGGCTCTGATACCAACTTGTAAGACCCCAAAATTTGAGAGTCCTACAGTTGGTAATCATTCAAAACAAATTCAAATATAAAAGTCAAACCGGTTTCATATAATTCCAAAATTCAACATAGAGTGTTTTGAAGCGGAAAATTAACATAACATTCAACTATTATCCTTAAGACAAAAATTTAAATTTAAAATTTTCTTAGATATTAACACGATAAGGAGCTTCAACTAGAACTGCCTTGGGACCTCGGGTAGTCTTGAGCACATCCAAGTTATAATCCCATCCACGCTCAACCTGAAATCAATCTAACATACATGCAAAGTCAGCTTGAGCTGAGTGAGTTCATTTTTTTTATCATCAAAACTTATTAAAGACCGACCAAGGTATTTAACATACGACTTCCATAAAAATAAATAAATAAATACCATCAATGACTAAATAAATACATAAATTTTCCTCCGTTAAGCACGTAACACGGGTCACATCCTCTCAAGTCTAACACAAATTTAGGGACCCGAATAAACTTCACCCAAGGACAGATAAAGTGTTACGGGATTTTTAAACATCCATTCGCCCCAAGGACAGTCAAACTATCCCGGGACACATCCACCTTAACCCCCAACAGGGGAATTAAGGAATTTTATACTTTTCTTCGACCCGGTTACGGCTTAACAAAAACATTCACGTGGTGGCCACACACACACACACATACAAATAAAACAATCATAAATCATACAAACTTCCAAGCATAGATAGTAAAAATAACATTTATGTGTGAAACACGGTCTATAAAAAAACCTAACCTAACCTAACTTAGACACTTTAGTTTTAAATTTATAAATCTAGACTCTCCTAATTCTAGACCACTAGACAGATAAGTGTACATCTCAACTATAGTAAAGCCTAATGAAGTCCGGATATCAAACCTAAAGGACACTAGCGACACCTACACTAGACTCTGAGTAATAACTTAAATAAATAGATTTAATTGATTTTTGTTTTTTTTAATTATTACCTATAAATTAAATAATACTTAAACTAAAAACTGACACGGAAACTAGACACGAACAAATCGGACTGAAACTCAAATAAGAAACATATCTACCTAGGCAAGGAATCCTACAAGTCAACTAGTAAACTCTCGGAATTTGATTTATGATTGGTACTGTATTATAAAAATATGAAATTTAAGGAATAACTAAAGTAAGCTAGATCACCTCCCGGTCTCACCAACAATATCTAAGAACCATAAACATCATGTAAAGCTCAACGGTTTAATAGTTCGGATCACCTCCCGGTCTCACCTTACCTAACTATGCTAAGGTACCCAAAGATTAAATTATCTCCCGGTCTCTCTATCACAAAACACCCTAAGGCGTAAAGAGGTATTCTATTGAATTCTGTTATAATTCGGACCTGTAAGAATCTAAAGAAATCTAGGGTAACTCACTCCCGTGCAATCACTACCCAAACCCGCAAAATACCAAAACAGACGGCACTTAATTACCTCTCAGTCTCTCAAGTAACAGAATATAAGGTATCTCTAAACACTCAATTACCGCTCCTATGGAATACGTTAACAATATACCATAAACTAGTTGTAAACACACAGTAACAACCTAATATGCATCCATACATGAAAGACATTCACAAAGACACATATGGAACAAAAATTGATCATAAATTAATACCAAATACGCATATGCATCACAACCAAATAAAATAAAAATTTTACCAAAGCATGAACCAATCAATAAATAATCCAAAACCAAGAATAAAACAAGTCTAAAAAGTATTCATCCAAACCTAGGCACTATAATAATTTAGCCAAACATAATAAACAACGAAACAAGAATAAAACAAGTAATATGGTTCATCGTAAAATAAAAATAATTGAGCTACTAGCCTGTGAGCTTAAATTGTTGAGTTGTGTGCCTGGTAGCTTAAATTAATCCAAGTTTTAGCTTGCTTGCTTTTTAATTCCTTCCGTGAGACTTTGTTGACGAGCTTGGCAGCTTGGTTCCTTTTTCCTTTTCTAGGCCTTGACTGAATTGAGGTGCGTGCCTCCTGCGTTTATTTTTCTTTGTTTTCACCTTGGTTCTGAATTAATGATAGCCTACTCAAGGGGGCAGACCCCTTGACTTGTGTCACCACCTCCGAACCTTCATCTCAAAACTACACCCCCCTTTTATATATTATGTCTTCTCTCAATTAATTGTCTTCCAAGAAATATATTTTCCTTTCTTATGATCATAGGGTTCCGGTTACTAACCCTCGTCATTCTTTTAATTTTGGTGGACCCCCACATATAATTGGGCCATATGACTTATTGATATATTTAGTTATGGCTTATATATTGAGCTTCACGTGGTGGCCTGTCATACAAAAAAAACAATATATATTATTTGTTAATGGATATTCATATAAGATTAATTCAATAGAATTAATTACTTTTGAGTCTTGACAATGACTAAAACTAATTAAACGATACTGTTAAAATGACTTTTTTTTATATGAGCAATAATAATATCTAGAATTTATTTTGACATTCGTTTGTCCGTTTCAAGCTTAGTTTAAATACTTCATTTAACTCATTATCTCTTAAAACTATTAAAATCTAAATATGAACCAATTAATAATATTATGCGATAAAAGTTAGCTCAAAAGTACTTCAAAGTATAGGAAATACTTATAATTATTAAAAATAATCAAGCCCATATCAAATATCCCCACACTTAAACTTTTTTCGTCCCTAAAAAAGTATTTTTCAATGGAATCATAATTCGATACCGGTCTTTAAAACATATAGGTTAATTTTTAAGCATAGATAAACGCAAAAACCGCGATTGCCGATATTGTTGTCCACTTAAACCTAGCCACCAGCCTATCAAGTCCCCAATTGCATTAAGCGTTTTAAGTTCAAAAACCACGGCTACACCTACCCCATCTCAGACAAAGAGAGCTAGAAAAACTAGAGTCAAAGAAGAATGGTTTGACAAATCACCATAAGCCAAGGACTAGTTGATGGTACTAAGTAGATGCACTCGATGAAATTTGATGGATGAATGGTTATGTGGAGGCCGTACGAGCATACCCTAAATATTATTAGACTTTGTCCTATATATTCCCTAAAAAAATATTTATTGACTAAAAACCTTGAGCCCCAATAGTGTATCCTCAGAGTCACCATCCCCTCGGTAACACGTAAACTCTCAGTCTCGTCTAGTATGTGCACTTTAGCCTCTTTTTCTATTTTTAAGAATGCATCTTTGGCATTTTACAATACATAACTTTCTCATTTTCATTTGTTTTTCGGACCAATTTTTGGAATACTTATAACTTTCATAACATACTATTTTTCTTTTTTTTTCTTTCTTTTTTGTTGGTGCTCTTAGGCATCTTTTACCCTAAAAATATATAACTATTATCTAAGCTCGTATAAAAAATGGAAATGGCGGTGGTATGCTGGTTTGAGTGCATCTAAGTCTTACCATCTCAAAGTTTTTAGATTATGGTAGTCCTCCCTAAGCATCGAAATTCGGTTTCACCATTTTTTAAATTATTAGATATATATAAAATTTGCTAAAGAGGACTAACGAAGCTAGTTGGGCCTACCGATATATCCCAAACTTAGTGCGTTATCTTTTATTTAATCTCATATATAATAGTAGTTTTAAAAAGCAATCTCAAATTTTTCTATCATTTTCCATTATATGCTAAAATTTTCATTAAAATCCTGGGACTTTTTTTTTCAATTTTTTTTACTATTTTTTAAAACTTTTTTTATTATTATTTTTCTAAAATTTTTGAAATTTTTTTAATATAAAAACCTCAGTTTCCCATCCCCACACTTAAATGTCACATTGTCCACAATGAGACAGGAAAAAGACAAAAATTAAAGCACATTCAAATATAAGTAAAGTGGAACAGACTCCCCTGGTAAGTATGACGATATTTCCTTGCGAGTCGTTTCCTTGCCCTCCAATTCGAACGAAAGCCTCATACTCCAATGCTCTCTATCAAGCTGTCACTTACGAATGAAAGCGGCAATCAATAAGCAAATAGCCTCCCCACACTTGAATCAAACCATGTATCATCAACCTTCCACAAGCAATCCTGAAACAACCTGAAAGAAAAACAGAAAACACACGGCCAGCTAAAGAAAGCAAGAAACCCAAAAAATAAAAATAAATAAAACAAAAGCATACTACCTGATTGCCTCCCGGGAAGCGCTAAGTTTACAGAAGAGTCTGCAGCCAGACCCCCTGTTAATATCTCAATCAGGAGGCTTTTCTTTTATCCAACCCCGGTCTAACCCGTTTAGTTCCACCCGTCTAACATTTTTAATCAAATAACACATAGTGAAACTCAAAAGTAATTTAAAACATTTAAACAGGTCGGACCACCAATACTTAAACTTGCCCGGACCAAACCTAATACGTGACATATGTAGAGAAAAATGGTTATTCGTACATTTTAGTGTCGTCCTATAACTCTTAATATACCATTTTTGAACGCTCAAAATGTGCTGATCCAAGCATTTTCTCACCCTCTTCTGTGGCGATCCACTATCTAGTTTCTCTACAGACATTCTAACCTGCATATGATGTGTGAATCAACTACTACCATATTATGATCATCCTCCTTTGCCACTTCCTCTTCTTTTTCTTCTTCCGGTGACATTTTGATCTCCATTGTTGGCTTCCCCATGATTAGTTTTTCTAAATAGATAAGATCGCTAACAGGGTCAAATTCTTCATGTTCTTCAAAAACTGATAAACCCACCAATTCATCACCAAACTCATCCTGCCAAGATGGTGCATGCTCATCATCTTCGTCATCTTCCATCTGGTCAAGTGGCTCCACAACGACATCTTAACTCAGATTTGTGTAATCAGGTAGCTCCAACTCCTCTTCTATCACGCCCTCATCATCATCATTCCATAAGTCATCATTTGTTTCATGGACGGCTTCCTGCTCCTTGTAAGAAAAACTCTCATTTTGAATTCGAGCACTTATCTCGTCTAATGTAGCTTCGAGTTCCTCTATCTTACGGAATCTTTCTAATTCTGACAACCTATCAAGCCTGGCTTCTAATTCCTCTATTTTACGGATTCTCTCTCCTTCGATCAACTTATCAAGCCTGGCTTCAATTGCCTTAATCTTTTGGAGTCTTTCACGTTCCTCGTGTTCGGCTCTTTCCAACATCATCTCTTTCCAACATCTTCGATATAAAATACTCCTAAACTGACTCGGTCTATTAAACATGTTAACTAGACTCGACGAAATAAAACACAAAATAAATTATCCTAAATAGGACTAGACACGCTAAATCTAAGACACAAACTCATAAGACACACCACAACTCAAGACACAAAACACCAATTAATCAATTAAGTTCAATCAAAGCTAGTTTCCCTATCGCCTAAGCATCCCCGGCAACGGCGCCAAAAACTTGATGTGTGAAACGCGGTCTATAAAAAAACTAACCTAACTTAAACACTTTAGTATCAAATTTATAAATCTAGACTCTCCTAATTCAAGACCACTAGACAGGCAAGTGTACCTATCAACTGTATTAAAGCCTAATGAAGTCCGGATATCAAACCCAAAGGACACTAGCGACACCTAAACTAGACTCTGACTAATAACTTAAATAAATAGATTTAATTGATTTTTGTGTTTTTTAAATATTACCTGTAAATTAAATAATACTTAAACTAAAAACTGACAAGGAAACTAGACACGGACAAATCAGACTAGAACTCAAATAGGAAAAATAACTTCCTAGGCAAGGAATCCTACTAGTCAACTCGTAAACTCTCGGAATTGGATTTATGATTGGTACCGTATTCTAAAAATATGAAATTTAAGGAATAACTAAAGTAAGCTAAATCACCTCCCGGTCTCACCAACAATACCTAAGAACCCTAAATATCATGTAAAGCTCAACGATTAAATAGTTCGGATCACCTCCCAGTCTCACCTTACCTAACTATGCTAAGGTACCCAAAGATTAAATTACCTCCCGGTCTCTCTAATCACAAAACACCCTAAGGCTTAAAGAGGTAGTCCATTGAATTCGGTTAAAATTCGAACCTGTGAGAATCTAAAGGAATCTAGGGTAACTCACTCCTGTGCAATCACTACCCAAACCTACAAAAGACCAAAACAGACGACACTTAATTACCTCCAGATCTCTCAAGTAACAGAATATAAGGTATCTCTAAACTCTCAATTACCGATCCTATGGAATGCGTTAACAATATACCATAAACTAGTTGTAAACACACAGAACCTAATATGCATCCATACATGAAAGACATTCACAAAGACACATATGGAACAAAAATTGATCATAAATTAATACCAAATACGCATATGCATCACAACCAAATAAAATAAAAACTTTACCAAAGCATGAACCAATCAATAAATAATACAAAACCAAGAATAAAACAAGTCTAAAAAGTATTCATCCAAACTCAGGCAGTATAACAATTTAGCCAAACATAATAAACAACGAAACAAGAATAAAACAAGTAATATGGTTTATCGTGAAAGAAATAAAAATAATTGAGCTACTAGCCTGTGAGCTTAAATTGTTGAGTTGTGTGCCTGGTAGCTTAAATTAATTCACGTGTTAGCTTGCTTGCTTGTTATTCCTTCGGTGAGACTTTGTTGACGAACTTGGCAGTTTGGTTCCTTTTTCCTTTTCTGGCCGTGACTGAACTGAGGTGCATGCCTCCTAAGTTTTTTTTTTTTTCTTTGTTTTCACCTTGGTTCTGAATTAATGATAGCCTACTCAAGGGGGCAGACCCCTTGACTTGTGTCACCACCTCCGAACCTTAATATCAAACCTACAGCCCCCTTTTATATATTATGTCTTCTCTCAATTAATTGTCTTCCATGAAATATATTTTCTTTTCTTACGATCATAGGGTTCCAGTTACTAACCCTCGTCATTCATTTAATTTTGGTGGACTCCCACATATAATTCGGCCATATTTAACTTATTGATATATTTAGTTATGGCTTATATATTGAGCTTCACGTGGTGGCCTGTCATACAAAACAAACAACATATATTATTTGTTAATGGTTATTCATATATGATTAATTCAATAGAATTAATTACTTTTGTGTCTTGACAATAACTAAAACTAATTAAACGATACTGTTAAAATGACTTTTTTTATATGAGAAATAATAATAATAATATCTAGAATTTATTTAGACATTCGTTTGTTCGTCTCAAGCTTAGCTTAAATACTTCATTTAACTCGTTATCTCTTAAAACTATTAAAATCTAAATATGAACCAATTAATAATATTATGCAATAAATTCTGGCCTAAAAGTACTTCAAAGTATAGGAAATACTTATAATTATTAAATATAATCAAGCCCATATCAAACATAAACTATGCAATATCATCCAAATGTTTCAAAAGGGTAAAATCATCATTAAACGTGTATGCTAGCCCAAAACATAAAGTATTTTAAAAATGGCATCAAGAAAGTCACATGAAATGAATCACATAAACATCACAACTTGATCCTATAGCTAATCACTCACAATCCACAAGCCTATCAAGTTATTGCACACAATAGTCACTAACTAGACCGCAACGACTCCCTCACTTTACCAGACGTCCTAACGGGATTGGATTGACCCATAGCCACAGCCAACGTTCATATTCATCTACATCAGACCCTGGAGTCTTTGAATTACCCAAAACTACCTTTCCAATAAATCACCACCAACGGTTCCCAAAGTGTGCCCGTCTTACGTTAATTGTGTCGAATTCATGAGTTAATGAACCGATTAACCAACCACCATCAAAACCATCTCCATTTTGAAAAACAAATGATATTATTACAACCTACCAATAAATATTTAAGACCCAAGTTGATGGGGTTTGAAATCTCATCTTTTTCCACATTAATTAACAATTAACAGGTTTTACGCGCTATTACAAACCGATTAAGGAATCATCAACCAAACCAGCCCCTATAACCAAAAAAATAATTTTCCTACTATTATTACACTAAAATAAGGCCCCTCAAACTGATCGGGTTGACCATTCCTTCAAATAATTCCGAATGACAAAAATTAACGATTTCAACATTCGAGAACCATAGAAATCGGTTTTTATCAATTGACCTATCAAAACAACTCCAATGGTCATGAAATTTTAGTATGATATACTAGAAATATTGGGGATCTTTTGACCCCAAAAACTCCAACTTTTGACCTCGGGAAGCATTCCAAATGATTTTAATCCGAATCTGTCCCTAGTTCAAGAAACGGGTCAATTGACCATTGTAATGACCTAGATTATGCAATTAAAGATTATGGGAGTGTATTACACACCTTGAAAGACCTCTAAGAGCTTGGAATCGATTCAACTTGATCAAAATTGAAGGGTTTGCAGCCATAGAGGCTTGCGGCGATATTAGGGCTTGGGGATGTTGTGTTATAAATCAAAAATGTTACGCTTTAGCCATTGCACTTTGTAATTCGATCCTTCTTGCTACCAAACTAAATGAAATACTTTTTGGACATGGCCATAGATTGTCGAGCCCTCAAGCGAAACCCGAGAAATTAATTTACAAACTTTACACTCGCGTCATTCGGCTTACGAGAATTTTTGGGGTGTTACAACATGCTGAGTTTATAATTATTTTTACCCAAATTGTTATGGTTATTGTTTGGTTCTCTTTCCACTCAATATTTTATTCGAATCATTTTATTATTCTTGATCTCAATGTTTCATCAATTTGAGACCAATGTTTTACTTTGATCTTGTAGTTTCAATTATTTACTTTGTTAATCTCAATGTTGTCTTTATTCACATTTTATTGGAAATTTTCATTTGTTAAACGTGTCATTATTGATTCCAAGAACTTAATCTTTTTGTTATTAAAGATTCATTTACCTATTTTCTTCTCAAATCCAATGTTGTAAGTCCAGAAACCAGATCTATGCAATATGATATCAACCCAAACACTGGACCTACGCAATATGATATCAACCTAAACACGATGTTAGTGCGGAATCCTAACACCGTGGTGATCCAAGAACGAGAACAGAAGAACAATATAAATATGATGAACACAATAATACTCTAAATGCACACGATTATATTAATAAATCATCTGGTACATGAGATTTTTATATATAAAAAAACAAGACTTTAAGCTTTCAGGTTGAACGTTGGACTTACAAGCCATTCGGACTTACAAGCCTTTCATTCGAGACATGACAGGACTTACTTTTATGCCCCCGTCTCTATAGTTCTAGTTTGACCCTTTAAGCTTTTAAAATACGAATTTTTAATAACACAATAATCAATTTTTTATTTTTTTATATAGTTTTTATTGTTATTTTTTCTTTTTTCTTTTTCCCTTTTTTTATAACTTAAGCAATAACTTAGAAACATAAATTTTTGGTGATCAAAACACTAACGGGCTCGTGTATGACTGGGTAATTGCTTTTCTGCCAATCATTCGGAGAGATGTATATGGAGACATGCACATGTCTTCAAAATGACTCTCCACAGTAAGTTCAGCATATTTAGTTTATATCACTACTACTTTTACGCATCATGGAAAGCTAATATACAAATCAATGACTGTTCTAGAGCCTTTTAAGCTTAATAACTTCACCCGTTAGGCACACAAAAGCAATCTATCTATCATTTTCCAAAGGTTGGATCAATTTTCATTTGAAAATATTTTGAAGCTTCTAAAAAGCTGCTAACTGAATAATTATATCACTTCCCAGAAGGCGGTTTACAGAAGACACATATGTTAAGAACTCAGTCACCCCGGTCACTCTTTAGTTTTCAGGTAAATGGCTATCTCGTATGACCATTAGTGGTTAACAGGACCAAAAAACATATGAGAATATGTGTCCCTCCAACTTGGAATTACCGACATAATTTTAAGTGAAAGAATTAAAAACACAAAAACACATCACAATTGCCCCAGATGCTTTCAGTCTTTAGATAAATGGCTATCATGTGAATCTACAAGCAGATCACTGGACAAAACATATCAAGTATATGTCCCTGAAACTTGAGCAACCGACATGATTTTAAGCGAAAGTGAATAAGTAAACTTTTAATAAAATTTTAATAGTAAACACACACACACACACACACTTTTTGATTTTTTTTTAAATTTCTCCCCCTAAATTTGTGCAAAAATAAATATGTACAAATTTACCCTAAAAAAGACTCAATCCTCGAAACATGGTATTAATAATAAAATAAGATGAATTGTGATAGTCAGCCAACTGATATACTGTCATTTCTCATGTATGATCAAGTCATTTTCACATTTTGAAATAAAACAAAATAAAAAAACTATACTTGAAAAACTATACGTGAACATATTTTTATATATATATATTTTTTAAAAATTAAAATTTAAAAATCTTTTTAACTGATCAAAATTTCATACCAAAGTGATACGGTTACCTTTTATCTTCAAGACATCATTTTCCCATTTGTGAGAATCTCCCCCTAAGAATAAGCTTGTTATTAGATTTTGCATCCTTGCGAGTTGAATGTCTGGAACAAACCTTTTAATATGCAATTTATTCCCTGATTTGTTCGTACACACTTAGAGAGAAGATTAAAAAAGTTCTATCACCCTAAAATCCCGTCCAGGCAACAAATAATCCATTTTATGGTTTAAAGATTTAAAAACAATGGATATTTGCCATGTCATGTGCATGGAACAACCCATTTAATAAACAATGAATTTGTGGTTGTTCCTACATGTATAGCGAGATTAGTTGGACATTGCAACACAAGTCATAAATGTCTTGGGATTCCATTGAGCATCAACATAAGTGACCTCTTGCCAACTCATATCTTACCCATCTTTGACAGAATCATTTGTCATTATAGATTCTGTTTGCTGAGTTTTAAGTTTCCAAGTCTATCTTGGTTTAATGAAATTTGATAGAACAGACATTGGAGTGGAGCAATTCGAATTCGAATTTTTAGAACTCTCAACACTTTTTGACTTCTGAAAAAATATTTTTCTTTTAACATTTTCTAAATCATTTGACTGCAAACCTGTCATATTAAATTTGAATCCTTAAGTATCTGTGACCCGTTGTACAGATACTCGTGGTTTTGTAAAATAAGCATTTTGTATTCGGTTGAAACCTGTTACCTTTAACTTGAGAAGCTTGTCTATCAAAAGCACGGTAGTGACACTCCTTTTCCAAATGCCCGCCGTTCCCACAGACAAAACAAGCCTTCATCCTTCTTCTAATGTCAACGGAAGCACTTGCCTCATGTTGGAATTCCTTCTTAGGAAAGATTTTTCCATTCTTCTTGCCCCTTGGTGAAGCTTTTTGATCTTGCTTGTAATAGGGAACATATAGACGATGAACACAATTCCTGGCTATATGTCTTGGCGTGCCATAGTGGTAACATGTTTGCCTCTTAATATAAATAGCACCCAATGATTTATCAACACATGGAGATCCGGAGGATCTATGAGGACGAGACTGTCCTTGTTGTGTTGATTTCTTATACGCCTTCCTTTTGTTGCCACAACTCTGTGTATTATTATTAGTACAATTTTGTGTTGTGGCATCATCTGAGTTTGGTGACACGTTAGAATAAGATTCATTTTCACTAGCCTGAACCCCTTTACTATCAGAAGCAACATCATTTACTCTATCTGCACATGAAGTATAAGCATCAAAATTCTTCACACATTTAAAAACAGGTTTGATTTCCTCTAGGGATCCTGATCCAACAATTTCAGATTGAACATGTTTACCATACTTCATGTCTTTTACCTTTTCTTCATGCTTTTTAGTAAGAGGAATACCAGTATAGTTGTCATTATATGGTGGGGGTACTTGACTATATCATATACCCTCACCTTCGTTTTCTTTCCACCGTAATTGATTTTCAATCATTGAATTGACTACTTTACTGGAACCCTCGAATTTTTTGAAATCAAGTTCAGCCCTTTCAAATTTACTAGTTAGATTCAGAATTTCTAACTTGGAGGCTTCCAGTTTAGTAGTTAGTTTAGCAATTTCCTGTTTCGCATCAAGGTGGTGACAAATTTTTATACTGAAATCGGACTTAAGCTTAGAGATATCCTTTTTCTGTGCTTCTATTTTATCTAGGAAAGCTTTTTCAGTTTTCTTAAGTTTAAAGTTTTCATATTTTACTTTTTCCATGTCTCTAATCAAGTTATCATTGTGGAGCTTATATAAATTAATTTTATCAACGCAATCTTGAGAACATGATTGAAAACTTACCTCTGTAGACTTACTCTGAAATACTACTTGTGAGGGAGCAGACTGATTAAGAGTACTTCCAAACATTGAGATGGGTTGTGGAGAATCCGATGAGTAATTAAAGGAATTAATCAAATTTTCCCGCCAAAAATTTTTGAAAAAATATGATGTAACATCCCGTTTTCTAGTTTTGGTTAATAAATGATAATACGAGTTATTATGAGTTGGGCTAGTGTTGGGTTAAATGGATATGGGTTATGGACTTGGGTTATGAAAGAAAGAGGAAAAGACCATGGGCTTAAGCCCATGATCCATAATTATATAAGTCATAAATACCCATTAATCACTCATTTCACACATATTCCATACACCACCAAAACACGTGCGGGAAGATGCACGCTGGAGAATGAAAGTGGGGCACTGGGTCTGGTGTGTGCTGTAAGTGTGGGAAGTCCTATGGTGGGGAATGTAGATCAGGGTCGAATGCTTGTTACAAATATGGTAAGGAGGGGCATTTGTTCAAGATTGCCATGCAAATCCCACGTGTTATAACTGCGGGCAGACAGACCACTTGGCGCGGACTTGCACGAGTGGTGAAGCTAGTGGGAGTGAGAAGAAAGATGCTGAACAAGGGAGGCCAAGGACTAGGGCCTATATGCTGACTCAAGAACATGCCAGATAGATTCCTGATGTTGTGACCGGTACGTTCTTAGTAAACAGTATTTCTGCTTCAGTATTATTTGATTCGGATGCGAATAGAAGTTTTTTAGCTACGACATTTAGTAAACTAGCTAAAATGAAATGTTGTCGAGTATCTGAAACTTTCATGGTAGAAACTACTAGTGACACCTCGGTGAAAATAATGAAAATGGTTTTAGACTGTAAGATAGAATTGGAGGGACATGAGTTCCCTGTTACTTTGTATGTTATGACCTTAGGAAGGTTCGATGTAATTTTGGGAATGGATTGGTTGTCCGAGTATGAAGCTCAGATAGTGTGTAAGAGTAGGATAATAAAGTTGAAGTCCTTGGATGGCAGTGCAGTGACGGTTTATGGTGATAAGGAAAGTTCAGGGCTTAACGTCATTTCGATGATAAAGGCTGAAGGGTTATTACAACGAGGGTGTGGTGCCAACCTGGCGTATTTTGTCAACGCTATGGCCGAGACGAAAGAAATCAAAGATGTTCCCATCGTGTGCGACTACCCAGAAGTATTTCTAGAGGATCTTCCGGGGTTGCCACCGGAGTGGGAGATAGAATTCCAGATAGATTTAGTACCAGGAGCCCAGCCCGTCGCTAAAGCACCTTACTGTCTAGCGTCGTCCGAGATGAATGAATTGATGTCCCAATTGCAAGAACTCCTCAAGAAAGGTTTCATGAGACCAAGTGTTTCCCCTTGGGGCGCACCAGTGCTGTTCGTGAAGAAGAAAGATGGAAGTATGAGGATGTGCATATACCGCGAGTTGAATAAGCTTACGGTAAAGAAAAGATATCCTTTGCCAAGGATTGATTATCTGTTTGACCAACTACAAGGTTCAAGTTGGTTCTCACGAATAGATCTTTAGATCGGGGTATCATCAATTGAAGGTGAAAGAGGCAGACATCCCTAAAACAGCGTTTCTGACACGGTATGGACACTACGAGTTCCTCGTGATGTCATTCGGTTTAACAAATGCTCCTGCAGCATTTATGGATATGATGAATAGGGTGTGTCGGCCGATGTTGGATAAGTCAGTTATCGTTTTCATCGATGATATATTGATTTATTCAAAAAGCGAGTATTATCATGCCGAGTATCTGAGAGAAGTATTGGAGACTCTGAAGAAAGAGAAGTTGTATGCTAAGTTTTCGAAATGCACATTCTGGTTGCGTGAAGTGCAATTTCTAGGTCACGTGATTAATCCTGAAGGGATTAACGTGGACCCAACTAAGATTGAGGCGATAAAAAATTGGAAGACTCCGCAGAATCCGACAGATATACAAAGCTTCTTAGGGTTAGCTAGCTACTATAGGAGATTCATCGAAGGTTTCTCCAAGATAGCCGCACCGTTGACCGGTATGACCCGAAAGACAGTAGTATTCAGTTGGGGTAAGTTTCAAGAAGAAGCTTTTGAGGAATTAAAGTAAAGACTCACGCAAGCTCCAATCCTCGCTCTGCCCGATGGTGAAGAGGATTTGGTTGTTTGTACTGATGCTTCGCATCGTGGGTTAGGTTGCGTGTTGATGCAACGAGGAAAGGTGATAGCTTACGCGTCTAGACAGTTGAAAGTCCATGAAAGTACTTATCCGAAGCATGATTTAGAGCTAGCAGCAGTAGTGCACGCTCTTAAGATATGGAGACACTATCTGTATGGTACTAAGTGTACCATTTAAACAGATTATAAAAGCTTAAAGTACTTCTTCGAACAGAAAGAGTTGAACATGAGGCAGAAGATGGTTAGAACTGATAAAGGATTACGACTGCAACATTAAGTACCACCCTGGTAAAGCTAATGTGGTCGCCGATGCGCTAAGCTATAAAAACGAGGAAGTCATCGCAACAGTAAAGTCGTACCAGTTGATCATGAATTCAAGTCTTTTTGAAGAAATCGTCAAATTGCAAGCAGAGGTGCTGGTAGATGAAGGGCTAGTGAGGAAAGAGAGAATCTTTGGTCAACAGAACGAGTTGATGGAAAACACGCATGGAGTTAAGACCAGGTTTGACCGTATGTGGATCCCACGCCATGGAGATCTTAGAGGTCGAATCTTAGATGAAGCTCATAAGTCAAGGTATTCAATTCATCCAGAAACTACTAAGATGTACCAGGATTTGAAAAGAGACTACTGGTGGCCAGGAATGAAGAATGATGTGGTAGATTATGTTAGTAAGTGCTTAACTTGTCTACAAGTCAAAGCCGAACATCAGAAGTCTTATGGAGAAATGCAGCCTTTGGAGATACCAGAGTGGAAATGGGAACACATCACCATGGATTTTATAACTAAGATACCTCATACAGCTAAGCATCATGATACCATCTGGGTTATTATGGACCGTCTGACCGAGAGTGCTCATTTTCCGCTTATATGAGAGGCCATCTCGTTAGAAACGTTAGCAAGCTTGTTCATCAAAGAGGTTGTATCTAAGCATGGAGTACCATTATCGATCGTGTTTGATAGAGATACTCGGTTTACTTCGAGGTTTTGGAAGAAGTTCCACGAAGCTATGGGAACGAGATTGAACATCAGTACGGCTTATCATCCTCAAACAGATGGACAGTCTGAAAGGATGATCCAAACCCTTGAGGATATGCTACGTGCTTGTGTTTTAGACTTTGGAGGAAGCTGGGATGATCATCTGCATCTAGCAGAGTTCTCTTATAACAACAGCTACCATTCAAGTATCGGTATGCCCCCGTTTGAGATGCTTTACGGTAGACGATGTAGAACCCCAGTATGTTGGGGAGATATTGGTCAAAAAGAGATGGAAAGCTTAGAGGTTGTGCAAGAAACTTCTTCGAAGTTCGATCAGATCAAGGCAAGGATGAAAGTTGCTCAAGACAGACAGTCATATGCTAATAAGCGGCGACGACCGATTGAGTTTAACGTTGGTGACAATGTGATGCTCAAGGTCTCGCCTTGGAAAGGAATTATCCGTTTCAGGAAGAGAGGGAAGTTGAGTCCGTGGTACATTGGACCGTTTAAGATTATGGATCGTGTAGATGAAGTGGCTTACAAGCTGGAACTACCTGAAGAGCTAGAAGGAATTCACTCAACCTTCCATGTTTCTCATTTGAGAAAATGTCTGGCTGATGACACGTCGCACGTGCCATTAACGGACATTGAGGTTGATGAACAGTTGAACTACATTGAGCAACCAATCGAGGTAGTTGACCACAAGGAAAAGTAGCTTCGTCATAAAGTTATCCCACTAGTGAAAGTGATATGGAAGCATCGCAAGGGATCGGATGCTACATGGGAAGTTGAAGAAGAGATGCACAAATTTTATCCGAATTTGTTTATGTAATAGTTAGGTTTCGGGGACGAAACCTCTTTAAGGAAGGAAGACTTGTAACATCCCGTTTTCTAGTTTTGGTTAATAAATGATAATACGAGTTATTATGAGTCGGGCTAGTGTTGGGTTAAATGGATATGGGTTATGGACTTGGGTTATGAAAGAAAAAGGAAAAGACCATGGGCTAAAGCTCATGATCCATAATTATATAAGTCATAAATACCCATTAATCACTCATTTCACACATATTCCATACACCACCAAAACACACACTTAAGCTCTCTCTCTCTAGCCGAAATCACCAAGGAAAACCGATCCCGATCCCAGGTAATGACAGTATGATGTTGTTTAAGCTTAAACCCGTTAGAAATAATCACGAAACGACGAGGCGACACCGTTAAACCATTTAAGTCACGAGATCCAGGTGGAATAGGGTATAAACCGAACCTAAGATGAGCTTAGGGGTCACCCTAGCTCATATCTGGATCGAACGGGGCGAAAAACGGTGAAAAACGAGTTAAAACTCGTTTTTCCTGCGAATCCGCGGTTTTCTGGAGACGGCGCCGGAAATGGGTAATACGAGGTAAGAATGTCAGGGAATGTTCTGACATTCCCTGACCTAACCCTAGTTCGCTAACGGGAATTTAACGAATTAAAGGTGATTCGCTAGCTGATTCGTCTATGGGAGCATAACGAACTAGCTACAGTTCGTGTTCAATTCGTTAAGGGGAAAGGATAACGAATCACCCTTGATTCGTGATAGTAACTTCGTTAAAGGAGATAACGAATTACCCTTGATTCGTTATAGCCAGTTCGTTAGAAGATATAACGAATTAGATGGACTATTTTGTTACATGGACTGGTTCGCTATGGACTGATTCGTAAAGGAGTCCAGTTCGTAAAGGGTTCAATTCATTATAGGAACCAGTTCGCTAATATAAGCCAATTCGTTATGAACCAGTAACGAATTAGAATTTTAACGGAATGATAGAACTGTCCTTGGACTTAGAAAAGAATGAGATAATTACACATTAACCCTTGGACTTTGATAATTTATGAAAGATACCTTTAAAGGATAACGAGTAACGATTAACTAACCGGTAATGATCCAACGAAGTAAAACCGGCTTAGATACGTGAGATTAAATTAAGTAGATGATAAGAAGAGCTAGAACCGTATTTAATATATGTATGATTATACAGTTAGTCGTGCTCAGCTCAAGAAAGGATTAACTATAAACGATGAACGTAATCGCGTCCAGGTGAGTTTCTAGCCCCACTTCCTTGTTATTTTTTCGGGGTTGTGTGCATACTCGATGTGATAGTTAACACACTTACCTTAAGTGGTAAGTGTATGCCTTGTATGATTTATGTATGGTGATTGTTTGACGATGCATGAACGATCTTCGTATATTGCATGTGCCATCAAGTGATACTTAAAGGCATGATTGATGTGTATATATGATAAGTGAAAGATGTATGTATGTTATGATGATAGTACATGAACGATCTTCGTATATTGCATGTTGCCAGGTTATAGTCAAAGATATGACTATATATATATATATATGATGTATATATGATATGATGATGGTACGTGAACGATCTTCGAATATTGCACGTAATATTAAGAAATGTATGTAAAGACAGGCATGGTACAATGTACTAAATATAGGTAACCAACCCTAATAATGTCGGTGAATGAAGGGAAACGACCCTAATAATGTCAGCGAATGAAGGAAACCGACCCTAATAATGTCGGAGAATGTAGAGAACCGACCCTAATAATGTCGGAGAATGCAGGGCACCGACCCTAATAATGTCGGCGAAGGCAGGGAACCGACCCTAATAATTTCGGCGTATGTAGGGAATCGACCGTAATAATATCGACGAAGGCTATAGGGCGAAATGATCTATAAACGTATATATATGAAATAAAGTATGTACGTATGTATGAAGGAAGTAATTAAAGTATGTGTGTATGTAAGTATGTAAGTAAATATGGAGGTATGTACCTTCGGGTGCATATGTAAGTATGTGAATGTATTATATGTCGTTTGATTAACTAGAACTCACTCAGCGTAGCTGACTTTTAGTATGCACGCAGGTTAACAGACTGAGACAGCTGGTTTGAGCAGGACACATGGCAAGATTGAAGAGGCTGGCATCTGAAGATTTGTCATGATGTTTTGATATTATGTTTTAATTATGTTTTAAAAAAGACAAGTTATAAATGTTTGTAATGAAAGGTTGACTCTTATATTATTCCGCGAAATTTTTAATTAACTCTGATATTTAGAACTGTGTTTATGAGTAAATCCAACGTCAGATGTGAGGCACCGGTAACGGGGCCTTACATATGATCGCTAAAATTCTCAAGAATAATGTCCCACTCAAAAGAAATGTTTAGGAAAAATTTTGTTCAAGACAAATTTTTCCGAATTTCCCGCCAAAAATTCACCGAAAATCACCCGAAGAAAAATTGTTTTCGCCAAAATTCTCAAGAAATATGTCTCACTTATAAGGAGTATTTAGAAAAATTTCCGTTCAAGAAAAAATTTCCCGCCAAAGTACTCTTTTTTTTTACCAAGAACCTTGACTCTGACCGAAAACTAGGTTTGGCCGAGAAATAGGTTTGACCGAGAACACTACTGGCCGAAAACTCAGTTGACCGAAAACAAACTTTGACCGAGAACACCATGCTTTGACTGAGAACTAGATTTGACCGAGAACAGATCAAATGAACCGAGAATGCAGTTTGACCGAAAACACTTGATTACCAAGAACCCATGCTGACCGAAATCACTTGATAACCAAAAACTCTTGAGAATGGCCGAAAACTCTTTACAGTTGACCGAAAACCCTTTACAGTTGACCGAGAACCTCTTAAAACTTGGCAGAGAACACTTGTTCTTGGCAGAGAACACTTGTTTGACCAGCTGATTTTGGTAACAGAATAAAATCTGAAATCTATGGGATTTGAATTTAAATCTAATATCAATCCAAATTCTTTCCCAAGTTAACTCAACAACCCCTAAGAACACGAAGAACAATTGTTTTTCAATTTCCTAAATTCTTCAATGCTCCACAAACACGAAGATCCAAATCTTGAATCATTGATATCACAACCAAACCTAGAATAGGTCAATAGGCTATGATACCAAATGTAAGTCCAGAAACCGGATCTATGCAATAGGATATCAACCCAAACACGATGTTAGTGCGGAATCATAACACCGAGATTATTCAAAAACGATGTAGAAGAACAATATAAATATAATGAACAAGATAATACTCCAAATGCACACGATTATATTAACAAATCATCTTTGAGTTTGCTCTCTTGATGGTGGCTACTACTGATTAACAGTGTCTCTCAAATGTGAACAACCAACAATAAACCCTATACATGTTATATATATATATATATATATGGAAACCAAAACAACCTAGCCCAACAATAGCCCAAGCCCAACCGAAATCCATAGGAATTTCGGTACTACATCATAACCATAATGCAATTCTTCAACTCGTCTTCGTTTATGTCACTTTGGTCTTGATCATGTCACGGGCTTTTGATATACGTCAGTCTAACCAAATTATGGCCCAAAAAATGCGTTATCGACTTACGTGTTTATACCTTGTCAGCTCAATGCTACATTTATTTACCATGTTATTCTCGACCCCATTATTTCAATTATTTATTGCGATATTCATGACTTTAATGTTTTCATCCATTATTCTAATTCTTTAAGATACTCTAGAATCTCGCTTATTTCGTTTAAAATTTCAATAAACATCATTTATGTTGTTTAAACTTCAATGGTTTCATTTAATTATTATGGGCTAATATTTTCGCGTTATCCTTGATCTCAAGGGTTCTGTTAATATATTTTTTTATTATTGTTCTTGATTTCCAAGTTTTTATATAAAATTTATTTTATCTTAAAATCCACACAATTGGACGGATTATGTGGATCATCTGACAATAAAGGTAATTATGGGTCACACGTAATTATCAAAGTCCTTGCATTGAAAACATAGTAAGTATGGTTGTTTGTAATAACTCGGAACTAGGAATGATTTTGGAAAAAAAATGGGACAAATGCAGTATGATAAGGGCACGGAGGATACGCCATTAGTACATACTATATATAAGTGTCCTTGTCATTTTCCCATTTGTGTCGTCTTTTAGGCCATTCAAAGATCGGTGATATTCCTTTTATTTAATTACGCATATATATAAATTTTAAAACTTTTAACAACTCTATGTAGTAGTTGTTTTCTTTTTAAATTCTATTTTTATTTTAATTTCGAGACAAAATTTCTAAAAGTTGTGAATCCTGTAACATTCATTTATTTTCAAACTCGACCCGTTTTAAAGTTTTGGTTTTGTTTATATATATAATTTTTATAAGATATTAATTAATCTCAAGTTTCATTTCATATATTTTATTTGACACTCGTCAATTTTGAACTTATTTGTAATTCACCTTTCAATCATGTGATCATTTATGCAATTATATTTTTCACCACCCTTGTAATACTACATGATCATTTTTAAACATTTATTATCAAAATAATCTACTAATGTACATATCCCATTCAATTCACTTGAATTATTATTATTATTATTATTATTATTATTATTATTATTATTATTATTATTATTATTATTATTATTATCTTTTCATATCTTGTTTTTAACTAATAAAATGAATGTTTTAATTAATTAAAATTGATTAAAAAAGTTAAACCATTGAAAACCCTTTAACCGTTTTATATTTGTTTTTTAATTATATTACACTTGATTAATATTTATAAATTCAATAAAACATAACAACTATATAACTTCACTATAAAAGATGACTAATCTTTCATTATATTCACACCTCAATACATTATTTTCTTAGTCTTGAGAGCATTAACAGGTAAGTTTTACGATTTCATGTATTTTATAGTTTTAGTATTAATTTTATTTTGAATGTTCATGATTTGTCCTTCATGAACAAGATACTTTCATAATAAAAATCTTAAATTATGATCATGGATATCCAAGACAAACACTTTGATTTTTCTAAAGATTGGATCAAATCTAGTTATTTTACAAGAACAAACATAAATATGTAGTTAAATCTCATAATCCATTGATCATCATAAACTTATAAACTTTCTTTTAAATAAGATGATTTACAAAAATTGTTTTATTTAAGTATTTCTTACAATAGAACATATACTTCATATCTCTAAATAATTAATTGATTAAATTAATCATTGTTTATTTTTGTTCAACATAAACTAATATGTAAAATTTTTTTAAAATAATTCATATAAAAACCTTTAAATTAATTAATTAGTAAATTAATTTATTATGTTACTAAAATAAACAAAATGTTTAATCATAAATTGTTTTTAATCATGTTATTTAAGCTTATATTAATATGTTATATTTATGCATTTACAAATCATTATTCAACTAATGAAAATCAAATGATTTACATAAACTTGAATTCATTTTAATTAAAATCATTTTAATAAAAAAATCTTTACGTCTCAATTTTTCGTAGTTTCCTTTCCATTTAGACTCGTTGCTAAAATCTAGCATACATATTTACTCATTTAGGATAATCCACCGTGATTCTCCGCTTCGTTTGTTCGACTCTTTCAAACTATCATTTCTTATATTCGAGATGAGTTTCTCACGCCATCGTTCTCTTTTATATATTTTGGGGATAGCATATATATTCTATCAAATCTATTGTTTACTTATTCATTTACAAAACTACAATCCATATCATGGACTTGTGTGTTTACTTGAATACTTGCTCAAAACTTACTTGCATGTGGTATCCTAATAAGTATAATCATATGCCCGCCTTTTCACTCAAGACCATTTTGTTATGAGTAGAAAAATGACCCCCGATCCGAATACGTTGGTTGTTACCAACTGAAAAGGACCTTACTTGCTCTATTATCCAAGTACGTTGGTTGTTATCAACTGGAAAGGACCTTACTTGCACAATTATTAAACATGTCTCATGGAATTGTATGGTTTTTAGATTATATATATCAAAACTTGTGTGAAGTCACCAACTATTTGTTTAGTTGACCTTTATTTATATATATGTTACAGGTACATTCATTAGAGGATTAGTATTGGAGAAGACACTAGAACTTAGGTTATATTGATAAATGGACAAGTATTTTAATTATCCTTACAATTTCCTTTTATTTCTTGTTGCAAACTTGTGTACTTGACGTTTAAGTTAATTAATGTTAATATTGTCACTTAATAGTGTCACGTGTGTTTTGAGCAATCTGTACGTCACACTCAGGTGTTTCTGCTTAATCTGGGGAGTTGCATAAATTCTGTTCTTTCTTTGTAAATACTGCATCCCCTCATCATCTGCCATTGCTCAGCCCTCATCTGCTCTTGATATTGTATGTCCGCAGCCATCTAATTTTCTTGCATATGAATCAAACTCATCAGATGAATCATCTGTAACATCCTTCTTTTGATAATAAATAAAAAAGAAACTTGTTTATTAAAGTTGTGTTAATATTTAATTAAGTTAAATAAAATAATAGAGTGTGGGCTTGGTTAATAAAAAATGGAATAAGGGATGGTGATGAGCCTTAGGTCTATGGGCTTGAGAGATTATAAATACTCCTTAAACCTCACTAAAACCCTAAAACCCTCATTCTTATCCTCTAGCCCCCCTACACACTCAAAAACACACACAAACACTCTCTAATCTTACGGCTCAAGATCCAAAACCAAAACCGAGCCTAGTTCGTAATAGATCATGGCTATACAAGCAAGAAACAAGTTACAAGCACGTATTGAGCCAAACCCGTAACTCAACGTGAACAAAAAAGGTACGTTTTAAGCTTAAAGATTGTGTTTTTAAGAACGGTTTGCCCTAAGACTTAGTACTAAGGCAAATCGGGTATTATTATACCATAAAAATATAAACTTGATGTTAAAATGGACTTAATGGACTTGTTAGTAGGTACGGTTCATATGGAAACCCTAGATCTAGCTTAAACGCCTTTAAAATCATTAAATGTTTAGTCTCTATGGTTAAACGATCTAGACCTTGGTCTAAGATAGAAAGGAAAACGTTCAAAGGTGATATAATACCAATATAGGAAGATGGAGGTCATTATATGGGATAATTATGATGTTAAAAAGGCTATAGTGGCAGCATTTGAACGGAAATTCATTCGAATGGAAGGTTTTGAGTGAAAAGTGTTCGAATGGGAAATATTCGAATAAAAAGTGGAAAGGATGGAAAACACACGAACCAAATTATGAAGGAAACCTCTGGTTTAACAAGCATCTGAATCGGACGCCATTCGAATAGAATGTCATTCGAATGGAAATAACGTTCGAATACCCATTCGAATGGAAATACCATTCGAATGAAATTAACATTTGACTAGAACTGAGAATTCGATTAGATTAAACCAGACTTAGATTTTTCTGATGAACTTTTTAGTAAAGAACAGTTAATGAAATTAAACTTTTTAGCAGCTTAACCCCAGCCAGGGGCTCTGCCCCTTGGACCCTACTAGAAGCTGCTTCCCCTAGACCCCGCTGCTAGGGGCGCTGCCCCTGGACCCCCGTAGCTAGGCGTTACAATAACTTAGAAGTATGAAATAGTTAGAAATAGTTAATTGATACTTGTAACTATTATGCAGTTAGCCGTGCACAACTAAAGAGGGGTATTACTATAAACTCATAAAGAAACAGGATCCATGTGAGTTTCTAGCCCCATTCCTTGTTATGTTTTCGGGGCTGTGTGCATACTCAATGTGAATGTTAATACACTTACCTTAAGTGGTAAGTTGTATTTCATAATGATTGATGTGATAGTTATGTTTATGTTATGAATGAATGCTTGCCGGTAAGTGAACGATCTTCGGATATTGCACGTACTGTCAAGGGAGATAATGGGTAGGAAGTATGGAATGAGTATGTAAAGGAAAGTATGTATGAATAATGAATGTATTCTAATGTAAATATTGAAAGTATGAATTAAGGACAAAGAAAGGTAAGGTATGGTTGTATGGTAGGAAAGGGAACCGGAACCTAATATTCGAGGCAAAAGGGAACCGGACCCTAATAATATTCGAGGAAAGAGGGAACCGGACCCTAATAATATTCGAGGCAAGAGGGAACCAAACCCTAATAATATTCGAGGCAAGAGGGAACCAGACCCTAATAATACTCGAGGAAAGTAAAGTGAAATACTCTTTAAAATGTAAGGTATAAATATGAAAGAAAGAAAGTATGGAGGTATGTAAGTATAATGAAATGAAAGTATGAAGGTATAAAGTATGATATTATGAAATATTAAAATATGAACAAGAAGTATGTATCTATGAATGAATGAAGTAAAGAGAAAGTAACTTGTGTCTTTGGATGCATATATGTAAATTAATGAACGTATGATTAACTAGAACTCACTCAGCGTAGCTGACTTTTAGTATGCACGCAGGTGAGTAGGATGAGGCAGCTAGCTTGAGGAGGGCATATGGCAGAAGAATAAGAAGCTGGCATCCGAAGAATTATGATGTATAATGTTTTATTATGAAAGACAAAATATGTTTGTTTAAGACAAGTTTTTGATATGATATGAAATGTTTATTGAAAGTTTTATATTCCACAAAAGTTTTAATTAACTCTGATATTTAGAACTGTGTTTATGAGTAAATCCAACGTTCAACGTAGAACATCGGGATCAGGGCCTTACATCATCTGATGCTGAGCAGGAAATCTATAAAAATTCGGATGAACAAGTTGCATAGGACCAACAAGTCTAGTGAAAGACGTAAATGAAATGGCTGGCCTCTGCATCTGTTGTACAGGAACCGCCGGACTAGTTGTAGCCAGGAATTTTTGAGGAAAAGACATCGAAGATAACATCGATTGAGGAATAGTCGTGAGGCGCAGATATGTCGACGTCATTGTTATATGAGTTCCCACCTTCACCACCTTCACGTTCAGAATCCAAATCATCGTAATTACAACGATCATCAGGTGGACCTACATAATCATCACGAGCCAAATGACTAATCAACCTCTTGAACTTTGGCTTTGTCTGAGAAGTCTAATTGTTGTAAACTTCATTGTGTATTCATTCATGTGATCAAGAACAAGTAAATCAGTTGTAACTTCAAGATCTATCACAAGATTTGGATCTAGATGGTTAATAATCAACTATAGAAATCAAGGATACATCAGAAATGTGTGCTTCCTGATAGTGCAATTCTCCTTCAGGTGATAAAACACCATCTCCGATAAGTTAAACGGATTGTTTAACACTTGAGAAACAAACACCGTTTGTAACATGATCCTACACACGTAAAAACCACATTTTCTTCCACCAAGGTAATGGATAAGTACATGTAACAAATACTTATAGTGTTCATACATATTCGCCATGTTGTAATGTGATTTCTCCAAGTCACCTTTATACTTTAATCGTCTAAACAACCCCTTGATCAATACCTTACCAAATTCTGTAAGGCCCTGATCCCGGTGCCCTACTTTAGCGTTGGATTTACTCATAAACACAGTTCTAATATCATAGTTAATTAAAACTTTCGCAATAATAATGGTCAACCATTCATTACAAACATTCGTAACTTGTCTTTTAAAACATAGCATAAATGATAACGTCAAAACATCATCACAAATTTTCAGATGCCAGCCTCTTCAATCTTTCCATGTGTCCCACTCAAACTAACTGTCTTAGCCTGTTAACCTGCGTGCATACTAAAAGTCAGATACGCTGAGTGAGTTCTAGTTAATCAGGCAACATACATTACATTCAGATACTTACATAAATACGTATCCGAAGATACATACCTTCATCTTTACTTACATACTTACATACATTCATTTTTTCTTCCATACTTACATACATACATACTTTCATTCATACATATACGTTTTAAAGAGCATTTTGCCCTATAACCTTCGCAGATAATATTAGGGTCTGTTCCCTACATCTCCGGATATTAATAGGGTCCGTTCCCTACATTCGCAGATATTATTAGGGTCTGTTCCCTACATTTTCAGATATTATTAGGGTCTGTTCCCTACATTCGCATATAATATTAGGGTATGTTCCCTGCTTAATCATACCTTACCATTTAGGTAAGTGTAGTAGCATTCACATTGAGTATGCACACAGCCCCGAAAACATTACAAGGAAGTGGGGCTAGAAACTCACATAAGTCCTGTTACGTTCACCGTTAATGGTTATTCCTTTCCTTATCTGTGCGCGACTAACTTTATAACAATTACACATATCAATTAACTATCACTACCCCTATCATGTTTCTAGTTTAATTATAACCCTCAACGAATGGGGGTCCGGGGGCAGCGCCCCTGACAGCGGGGTCCTAGGGGCGGCAGCCCCTAGCAGGGTCCAAGGGGCAGAGCCCCTAACTCGTAAAGTTCGAGGGCTTCTTTGTAATTAATCATTTTTATCTTTAGACCAGGGACCTTCCTGTCATTTTTTCAAATTTTAGTTCGTCATCCAGTCCTTTAACAAATGGACTCCTTCATTATTTCTTAACGAATGTGTTCTCTCATAACAAACGGACTCATTCGTTATTTCCTAACGAACTGGTCTTTATAACGAACAGGCTTTTATAACGAACTAGGGTTCATTCATCAGTTTTCCGTTAATGAATCACTAAACGAATGGCTTAACGAACTGCTGCTAATTCATTATTTCTTCTTAACGAATGGGCATAACGAATTGCTTGTTAATTCGTTATTATTCCATTACGAATTAGGGTTAAGTCAGAGAATATCAGAAACATTATCTGAAATTACCTTATCCTCGTACGCCGCCTTTCCGGCGTCGCCGTGCCGGAAAAACGGGGTGGTGGCCGGAAAAGCGTATTTTACCCCATTTTACACCGTTTTTCACCGTTTTTCGTCTCATTCGGATTTGAGCTAGGGTGATCCCTAAGCTCATATTTTGATTGGTTTACACCCGATTCCATCCGGATCTCGTGACTTTAACGGTTTAGGGTGTCGGCTTATCGTTTCGCGACTAGATCTAGCGGGTTTGGATCCATACAATATTATACTGTCATTACCTTCGGGTCAGGATCGGGTCTTCTTGTTGGTTTCGTTTAGGGAAAGAGAGAAATATGAGAGAGAGCATAAGTGTGTGTTTTGGATGGTGTAGGGAATGGATGAGAATGAGGGTATTGATGGATAATTAAGGTATTTATATTTTGGGTCGTGGGCTTAAGCCCATGGTCTTTCTTCCTTCCTTTCTAATCCAAGTCCATCACCCAGATCTATTTAACCCAACACTAGACCGAATCATAATAAGTCATATTTTATTTTATTAACCGAAACAAGAAAACGGGATGTTATGTAACATCCCGAAATTTCCTAAAATAATATTTAATACATTATTTAAATATGGCGTAACAGTTTACTCAGATTAATAGAGAAATAATAAAGAATTAATAAAATAATCAAGATGGGAGGTTAAGTATGTTAATTAAATGGAATAAGTATGGACCAAAAAGGAAAGATGGTCTTAGGTCCATGGGCTTAAGGGAGTATAAATACCCCTTAAGCCCAAATCCTTTCCATTTTCCATCCATCTTATCTTTCAAGAATCTCTACACACTCTAGAAACACACAGACAAACCCTTCCTTAAGGCCGTGAGAAGAAGAAGAGGATCTAAGATCAAAACCTAGCCAAAATCTTGATAAATCTTTGATATACAAGCAAGATACAAGATTGTAGTTCATAACCAAGCTAAATTGTAACCTAAAAACGAGTAAAGGTGTGTTCTTGATCTTTAAAGTCTATGTTTTTATGAATGGTTAGCCATGAAATTAAACCCTAGTGTAGATCGGGTATAAACGGACCATAAGATAGCAAACTTGATGTTAAAATGGACATAACGAACTTATGGTAATGAACGGTTCATAAAAGAAACCCTAGATCTAGTCTTAAAAATTTTATCCATAAAAGTTCAAGCTTTATGGTCACTCGGGGTCAAGTTTTGGTCAAAAACGGTTAAGGAAAACGCTTATGGGTCAATACCGAACCAAACTAAGGTATTAAGGTTAAAACGAGTAAAGATAATTATGATATAGGACCAAACCGTGACTCATTTGTTCAACTCGTTCGCTTAGAATGATCTGGTTCGATTACAATGGCCTTAGTCGCTTACAATGGCCTTAGTCGCTTACATGGCCCAGTTCGCATACAATATACTCGCTTACAATGGTCCTATCGCTTACAATCCTTAAACTCGCTTACATTGCCTATACTCGCTTACAATCCTTAGACTCGCTTATAATCCCTATACTCGCTTACAATCCTTAGACTCTCTTACATTGCTATACTCTCTTACAATCCTTAGACTCGCTTACAATCCCTATAATCGCTTACAATCATTAGACTAGCTTACAATCCCTATACTCGCTTACAATCCTTAGACTCGCTTACAATCCTTAGAATCGCTTACAATCCCTATACTCTCTTACAATACTTAGACTCTCTTACATTGCTTATACTCACTTACAATGCTAGACTCGCTTACAATCTACACTCGCTTACAATGCTAGACTCACTTACAATGCCAGACTCGCTCAATGCTGGACTCACTTACAATGCTAGAATCGCTTACATTTCATAACTCACTTACAAGCTTAAACCCACATACAATCCTATAATTCGCTTATAAGGGTAACTCGCATACATATGCCTTAGTCGATCACATGTCATGTTCGATTACATTGCAACTAGCTTACAATGTTCATTAGCTTACAATCTATCATTATATTACAATTCATGCATTATTACAATGTATCATTATATTACAATTCATGAATTAGATTACAATGTATCATTAGATTACAATTCATGAATTAGATTACAATGTATCATTAGATTACAATCTATCATTAGATTACAATTCATGCATTAGATTACAATTCATGCATTAGATTACAATGTATCATTATATTACAATCTATCATTAGATTACAATTCATGAATTAGATTACAATGTATTACAATCTATCATTAGATTACAATTCATGCATTAGATTACAACCATCATTATATTACAATGTATCATTAGCTTACAATCTATCATTAGATTACAGTTCATGCATTAGATTACAATGTATCATTAGCTTACAATCTATCATTAGATTACAATTCATGCATTAGCTTACAATGTATCATTAGCTTACAATCTATCATTAGATTACAATTCATGCATTAGCTTACATTGTATCATTAGCTTACAATCTATCATTAGATTGCAATTCATGCATTATCTTACAATGTATCATTAGCTTACAATCTATCATTAGATTACAATTCATGCATTAGCTTACAATGTATCATTAGCTTACAATCTATCATTAGATTACAATTCATGCATTAGCTTACAATGTATCATTAGCTTACAATCTATCATTAGATTACAATTCATGCATTAGCTTACGATGTTCATTAGCTTACAATGTCCATTAGCTTACAATGTCCATTAGATTACAATGTGATCATTAGCTTACAATGTGATCATTAGATTGCAATGTGATCATTAGCTTACAATGTGATCATTAGCTTACAATGTGATCATTAGAATACAAATGCATTGGGGTTTAAGGTAAAATATTCTAAGTAAAATGTAATCTAAGACCATTAGATTAGACCATATTTAGCCATTTTGGCTGAGATATGAACAATATAATTAGGACAAGTATTGATACGTGTAATTATTATACAGTTAGCAGAGCTCAAATAAAGAAAGGGATAACGATTAACAGAGAGCGAAACAGGATCCAGGTGAGTTTCTAGCCCCATTTCCTTGTTATGTTTTCGGGGCTGTGTGCATACTCAATGTGGAATGTTAATACACTTACCTTAAGTGGTAAGTATATTCCATAGATGATTTGTGTGATAAATATTATATTAGGGTTATGGATGAATGCATGTCGGTGCGTGAACGATCTTCGGATATTGTACGTATCGCCAAGGAAGGTGATTATAGTTGTATGTGTGGTATGTGGAAGCAAGTGTATGAACTGTATGCGGGCTCTAATTCTGATATAGTAAGTTAGGATGGCAAATCCCTCTAACTTTAATGGGACATAGACCCGGGAAGTGATAGTGTAGATAAGGACTGTGGACAACGTATGTGTTCCTTAAATGGATATTAAATAATAATATATATAGTGTTCCTTCTATGGATAATGAATAATGTTCCTTCAATGGATAATATATAGTGTTCTTTCTATGGATAATGAATAATGTTCCTTCTATGGATAATATATAGTGTTCCTTCTATGGATAATATATAGAGTTCCTTCTATGGATAATGCGAGTCGTTCCTTCTATGGATAATGTATAGTGTTCCTTCTATGGATAATATATAGAGTGTTCCTTCTATGGATAATATATATAGATTGTTCCTTCTATGGAGAATATATATAGTATGGGTAATAGTAATGGTTCTTTTAATAGATATTATGTGACGTTACTCTTATGGATATTTATACAAGGTTAAGGTATTAATACATGTCTTCGGATACATTATGGAATGTATGAGAATGAATTGTATGTTGTCTGATTAACTAGAACTCACTCAGCGTAGCTGACTTTTAGTATGCACGCATGTTAATATGTTTAATGGGCGAGCATGAGGAGGGAACATGGCATGGATTGAATGGTTGGCATCTGAAGATGGAAGAGAAATGATATTTTAAATATGATGTTGTATATTATGTTTTAAAGAAAAGATCGAATGTTTTGTATCAAATGATTAAAGTTAACGTCTTCGCGAAAGTTTTAATAATCTGATTTGTAGAACTGTGTTTATGAGTAAATCCAACGTCCAAAGTAGGGCACCGGGATTGGGGCCTTACATGAAACAAATTCACACCTATCATCAACTGTATTTGGGAATCTCAATACGTTACGAATCACCTATACATCAACAACAATCTTCTTTCCTTGAATCTCAGCAACAATGTGATTCTCTCCCGAAACATAATTGTAACAACTCGGATTTTAATTTATTATTTTATTAACCGTGACCCGGCCCGTGTTTATGTTCGGGAAATTTTATCAATAAAATATCGCGTTTATCAATATATTATTTTATTATTATCATTTTTTATTATATTTATTTAATACATATAATTAACTTTCAAACTTATACAATTTCCACCCCAAACTATACTTTTACTCGTTTTTGTTTCCACCCCCATACTACAAGGACCAAACTGCAATTTCCGTTAATAATATTTCACCCAACTCGTTAACCCATCGATATACCCATACCCGTGACCCAAATCGTGTACCCGAGACCCAATTGATTTGCTTGCACCACAATTGTCGTTGTTAACTTGGAAATTGAATCATGCTTATCATTGTTCTTTCCTAAACGAACTTCACCGATGCTACAATCATAGAATAAGATCAATTGTTGATACGTATTGGCTTTTATAACTAACCAACATTGATATATTATCAATATATCATTTACAGATCGTTATATCTCAATTAAATTTACCTACACAATCCTTATTCCATCGACGTCTAAACCCCTATAACGAATTACATTATAACACACACTTGTCTGTTGTTCTTGATCTTCGTTCAACCGGTTCTGTTCTTACTCAATTAACCCTCGTATAAACATTATTAAAGGTAATTAATCATACCGGTTAACTCATCTTTGTGCTTGGATCAATAACCCTAAGGTTAATCGGTCAAACGAATTACGTGTTAGCCGATTGGATTTTTCTAGAGTTCCTAATTCAAATATGGGTTGCAACTATCTGTTTATTTATTATTGCTTATCGTGTTTATACCAAGTATACACCAGCTCAGTTGGCTGGTCTGTGGTTGGGTTAATGCTCGGACCGCTGAGGGGTGCGGGTTTGAACTCCCAACCCTTATTTTTTGGAAAGAATTATATAAGTTTAATTTATTATGTTTAATCACTAAATAATGTTATAAATATAATAAAACTTATAAATAATTTATATTTTATTAAACCAACATTTTAACTAGTCACGTCTCTGAACCTTAATTAATTTATATATATATATATATGCATTTAAAATAGATATGAAAATCGATAAAGGTTTTAAATAATAAAGATTTAAAAGGGTTTTAATTTAAATATACATAATTAAAATATATTTTTTTAATTAACATGTTAAAATAATTAATTTTACAAATATGTTATAAACAAATGTATTTTTATACATTATTATTATTATTTATTAACAATTTTTAATTAAAGATAACCATTCTAAATAAATAATAAAATTGATTTAATTATTATTGCAAATAACCGTTTACGTCTCAGTTCTCTATTATTCCATCTTTTAATCCGTAATTATTTCTCCGATTATTGCTACTACTTAGGGTTTTCCCGTTGATTCATCTCGTCGAGCGTAACACTTGTTTCTACCATTTCTTACCGCATTTATTTCCTTCGCTTATTGTTAAGGTGAGTATTTCACTCCCTTTTTTATAAATTTTAAACCTTTTGGGGACATATGCGTATCTTATTTATTTACTTATTATATAGTATTCACAATTGCAACTGTTAATCCTTGTGTGTAAATCAGTTTAATGCCTAACTTGCTATATGCTTATTTGCTTATTTGAACGCATTCGAAGAGGTCCAACATACTCACTTTTAGTATGATCATACGATTTTCGTAGTGGCCAACATCCAATCGTATGACAATGGTTTCACCGAAAACTCACTTTTGGTAACCAATGCCCGATTCCCATGGCAACAGTTTAGCCCATATTTTATTATCTGTTTGAATTGTTTACATGCTATGGCTTAATTGTTCTCAAAGGAACAGTTTGTGTTTTCCTTTAAATATTATACTGTATCTCAATTAACTGGTATTTTACTCACTCAACCTCGTGTTGACAAAATTATTTGTATTTTTACGCATATGCAAGCCATCGTGTGAATTGATTAGTAGGAATTATTGAAGGTTTAGGATTGCTATGTTAGAAGAGAAAATGTTCAAGAATAAATCAAGACTAGTTAAATTTGAATTATCTATTTTTTTGCTTTTGGATTATGTACTTTGTAAACTTGGATTTGTTTGAGTATTTAATTTAAGCAAGCAGCTCACGCCCCGGCATTTCCGCCTTAGATTGGGGTGTGACAATAATTAGCAGTATCCCAAAACGGTCGGATAATGCTAAAGTATATCTACAGATCTGTAGATATCGCATAGTGAATCCTGGATCTCTTTAAGAACGAAATCACACTCCCAAACATGGCTAGCCCAAAGAAGACATCTTCTAAGAAAACACAGATATTGTGTTTCTTATCACATGGTAACCCGGCTTCTTGTGCCTCTTCTTCTTAATGAGCCTTGGGGTTCTCATCATGTTGTTCAACATGTTGTTCTTGAATGACTTGAGCCTCTTGAATAGCAGGCTGCTCTTGCTCGACCTCAGGAACATTTTCCGGAGGATTATTAGTCATTTTTTGGAAAAACGAACAAGTTAATCCTTTGAAATATTCATTAAAATGACAATATTTCCCTCATTGTAACATACAGCGCCTCGCGTCACCAATATTGTCCGCTTTGCCCACGAAGAGCTCACGGATTTGTTTATGGTTGCCCAGGTGGAGACTTCCCAATAGGTCACCCATCCTGCTACTACTTCCAGCTAAGCACGCTTAACTTTCCCACATTGTAACATCTGGCGCCTCGCATCACCAATATTGTTCGCTTTGCCCACGAATAGCTCACGGATTTGTTTTTGGTTGCCCAGGTGGAGACTTCCCAAGAGGTCACCCATCCTGCTACTACTTCCAGCTAAGCACGCTTAACTGTAGAGATCTCCACTCGTCCACTACCATTAAGCTCAAAACTTGTTGGTGATTTAAGATGCGGGGCATTTACTTATAAACCAAGGATCTCTCTTGTCCACGGCCGATGTGGGATTTTCCTAGAATGTTACAAACACTCCCCTTTGGACTCATTGTCCTCGATGAGGTTTACCCCACCATCCCATCCAGGATATGGGATTTGCCTAAGGTGTACCTCACGACACCCCCCGCGGACTTACGTCTCTGATGAGGTTTTCCCCACCATCCCGAACAGCACAAGAGTAGCTCTGATACCACTTGTAACATCCAGCTCCTCGCACCACCAATATTGTTCTCTTTTCCCATGAAGAGCTCACGGATTTGTTTTTGGTTCCCCAGGTGGAGACTTCCCAGGAAGTCACCCATCCTGCTACTACTTCCAGCTGAGCACCCTTAACTGTGGAGCTCTACTCTCGTCCACTACCATTTAGCCCAAAACTCGTTGGTGATTTAAGAGGCGGGACATTTACTTATGAATCAAGGATCTCTCTTGTCCACGGCCGATGTGGGATTTTTCTAGGATATTACACCCATTCTTTATTCATTAAAGAATAGCGAAAGAAACGCACTCATTCGTTAAGATTTATTAATGAATAGACAAATTCATTAAAATCTTAAAACGAATGGGCACATTCGTTATAACTCAAAATAAAAAGGCACAGTTGTTATGAGTGACACATCCTCATTCGTTAGAGATTAAATGAATAAAGTCATTTGTTAATCATTGTGTACGAATGAAGCTCATTTGTCGCAATATGAACGAATGTCACTTAAATAATAACGAATGACACTTAACGGATATGATCTGTTGACTATCGAAGTCAAGGTCAAAATCAAGATGAAACCCATAAAGTCAAACATTCATTTTCAAATACGGAAATCACTCAATACTTAACCATTTACATTAGAAATTGGTTTGTTTTCATCAATGCAACATTGATGACCTCCTAATAAATCCTAATCCAATTTTAGGATCTGTTTTCATCTCCAATTGATTCGTTATTATGTCGTAAGAGTTTTAGCGTCAAAACCCATAAAAAAACGTTATCAAAATTCGAATTAAACCCTCCAAAATGTTCGTCTATACCTTTTGAGCACGACTAGATGATGAAATCAACAAGTTTTGATAACAAAATGGTCTGGAAATTTTTTTGCAAGAGTTTGTTTTGGGTGAGGGGGTTTCAAGACAAATAGTGTAAGGGACGAATGGACTGTCATTCATTCTTTACGGTTTATATATGACGTACAACACATGCACACATCCCAATAGACCCGAATGACTCATTCATTAATTACATTAACGAATAACCTTTCATTCGTTAAATTTTTAATGTATAGCCTTGCATTTGACTCAGTCGTTAATAGATTAGCAAATGAGTAATCATTCGTTATGTATAGCGGAAGCGAATGTGAAATGGTAACGAATGAATCACATTTGTTAAAGTTATATAACGAATGACCTTCATGTCGTTACACTGTTGTAACAAATGAAGAAGAATGAATGTATGGTTTTTACCATTCCAATATCCTTGTAAAATGTTTAAATTAATCATCAAAAACCAATTTTGATGTCCATTTTATGAATAAATACTTTAAAGATTACCTTAAAGTCTCTTAAATTAACCTCTTTAACTTAAAACGGGGGTAAACCCTTTTCTTTTTTAAGCTTTAATTCGCATAGCTCGGTAATTGAAAATAAAACAGAAAATAAAATCTTTTTGGAATTTTCAAAATTTATATCAAAACAAACTAAAAATCTTTTGATATTTTTCACATATTCGAACCAAAACAAAACGAAAACTAAATTTAAACTTTTAAAGCAGTGCCTATTTTTGTGAGTTTGAGTAGGAAATCATATTGACCAAGAATTCCGTCCATCATAGTTTTATATTTCAGCTTTATTATGACTGGTGTTAAGTATGTCATTGATATTGTTATCCACCTAAGCCTTACAATAAGATTTTTCATAAATTTTCGTAATATGCTAAAAGGTTCAATTAGGGCACAAAATATCAGAAACTATCAGCCTCTAATCTCGATTCAGGCTTATTTTGATTATACCATGTCACCCCAACATGACTTAAACCTTAGAATCAGTAGATCAAAATACTTTGGATTTCAATTTTCTTAACAATAGCACGCTAGCAAATAATTCCCACTGCAAGATATACCTCTGTTATCAATCAATACCTCAAGTTCCTTTCCCATGGATGAGTATGCACGATTTCATCTGTATGCCTTACATACATTGTGTCCCGTGTGGTCCGTTTCTTAATGGTAATAAGACACGAGCAATGGGACAATGTGTGACTCACAACGTGATTTGATCAAGTCAGTAATGAATATGTACAATGAAGTATATATGTGATCAAGTTTAATGACTTATATTGGCAGGTAAACTGCGGGTTCGCCTTTTGAGAATAATAATAATCGAAATTAATACCCATATGAGAAACCGAATAAAGACCCAATGGAGTCCTAACTTTCAAAGCATCCCATCAATACAGAATTTAAGGCCATAAGACCATACATCGTTGAAGTGTTAACCATAAACTAGAAGCTTAAACATTTTTAATTTGTAACACTTTTGATGATCAAACTAATTTAAGGCTTGAGTATGACAGGCTATTACATTTCTGCCCTCATCACCAAGACTTTACAAGAGACTAACACCTCTTTCAATTTGACAATTTTTATATTTATATCACATACTCTTTCTTACTCGTTTGTTTAAGACCTACCAACACACCAATCAATTAAGCACACAGTCATTTTTGCTTATTTCTTACTGGATAGAGGATATAAATGATCAATGTATTATCATTATCCATTTTGCTTCAAAAACTCATTATGAGGTCTATTTTTCAATGTTTTTGGAATTTTCACATATTTAAATGTTTTTGTATTTTATTTATACAAACAGAAAACACAATTTTTGAATTTTCCCCTCCCCCCCCCCCCCTCCTAAAAACCAAATATTAAAGAAAGAAAAACAACAAAAAAAAAACAAAACTGTACAAAACCAAATAAAATGATTAATAGAGCTTTTGAATTTCAGCAAGTGATTTTAAACCATTTAAACCAAAAAAAAATTAAATCTTGTTTAATCACATGCTTTGGTAAAAAGGTATGGCTTTTGATGATCCGTGTGTATCTTTCAAATATCAATTAATTTCTTTTCATAGCAATCATGGATAAAGTGATAACGAATTTCAATATGTTTTGTTTTCGAGTGGTGGACGGGGTTTTTCGTGATACGTTACAGCAAAATTATCAATAAAAATAGTAGTAAGAAACTTCAAACCGTAATCCCATATATTTTGTTGTATCCACAAAACCTATGAACAACAACTCGAGGCTACCGCATATTCGGCTTTGGCGGTTGAAGTAGAGACCATTGTATGCTTTTTATACTGCCAAGAAACAAGCCGGTTTCTTAAGAATTGACATCCCACTTTAGTAGACATGAAGTTGATCTTGCATCCTCCATAGAAGGAATCTGAAAAAGCAGTAAGATCAAAACTATCATCCTTGGGATATAATAACCCGCTGTCAGGATTACCCCTTAGATTATGGAAAATACGCTTTACATTTGCCAGATGAGTCACTCGGGGACTTGATTGATACATGGCACACAAGAAAACATCAAACATTATATAAGAACGCGCCATAATTAAATACATTAAATAACCTATCATAGCTAGATAAAGGGTCGGATCAACGGTATCCTCCAGTTCTTCCGGTGACAAATTATGACCCACAGGAAGAGGAGTAGAAGGAACTTTTCTGGCAGTTATCATGAATTGGCTCACGATATCGTTCACATATTAGTTTGATGAATAAAGATTCCGGCTTCAGACTAGTGAACCAGCAACCCTAAAAAGAATACTCATCTCTCCCATCGAGCTCATTTCAAACTTTGTCAGCATTGTCTTCTCGAAGTTCTTACATAACTTGTCGATTGTTGAGCCAAAAATGATATCATCCATATATATATACGGACTAGAAGGAGATCATCTTCCATAGTCTTATAAAAGAGAGTACAATCCACAGTTTCCCGTTTGAAGCCACTATCAATTAAATGGTCAGCAAGTGTGCTATACATGCTCTCGGGGCTTGGTGAAAACCTTATAAAGCCTTGTTTAATCGGTTAACACGCTCTGGATAATCTAGATTTCAAAACCAAGAGGCTGCTTCACATACACCTCTTCATGAATTTCCCCGTTAAGAACTACATTCTTAACGTCCATATGGTATACATTGAAATTCTTGAAGGCAGCATAGGCTAAGAAGATACGTGTAGCCTCTAATCTCGCAACCTAAGCATATACTTCAGTGTAGTCCATGCCTTCTTGCTGATTAAACCCTTGTATAACTAAGCATGCCTTATTTCACACGATTATCCCACGATCGTCCATTTTTACATTTAAATACCCATTTCGTGGGGATAGCGTTTTTCACCTGATCTGGTTTATCTATGAGATCCCAAACACTGAGTCGTATGAGTTGCTGAAACACTTATTTCATCACTTCTACCCAAGACAGATCTTGAAATACCATAGGTACACTTGTCGGTTCTATCGGTGTTTAGAAGTAGGTGTATTGGGTGAACTCATGATACCCAATGCATGATTTTCTGCATATGCACACAATACATTATCATCGCATACAATAGCAACCTGTCTACGAGAACAAACTCCTTTATTCACATAACCAATGATATTTTCCTGAGGATGATAAGAATGAATCCAAAGTGTCGGATTCTCATGAACTTCAACATTGTCTTGAAGATTGGTGACGTTTTCTTCAGCCGCTTGATCATTCAAAGATTGGGAAGATTCTTCAACTTGTATATCAGGAAGATCATGAGATTCAACAAATGGGGCAGAGGAAGAATCTTCAAAGTCAACATCATCAGAAGAAACTGAAACATCATCTGATGCTTTTGGTTTACCATATACAACGTCATGTTCATAATTAGAAGATCTTGGAATGGATAACAAATGTTCTTCCAGATAGGCACGAACCAAGTCTTTTATTTGTACATTACCGAAGAGTAAACGAATTAAATAGACCATCATAGTCGAACATCCAATCAGGCCCTTGGTTGGAAGGTGGTGTAGTGTATCTCTGATAATCAAGGTGATACCATTTTTCTATACACCCAGAAGAGAAATTAAATACATGTTTCTTAGGTGACGCATACCCAAGAAAGTAACTTTCAACAACTTTCTCTTCAAATTTACCTGCCTCTCGTTTTAACATTGTACAAGGATACCAAAATGGTTCGATAAACTTAAGGTTCAGCTTACGGTTATTAAGCAACTCATAACTTATCTTTTTGAGCTTCTTAACCGTCAGAACTCGATTCAGTGTATAACATGCGATATTCAAAGCCTCATTATGAAATTAAACAGGAAGTTTAGAATCCGCCAACATAGTTCTAGCCGCCTCAATCAAAGTCCTATTCTTCCTCTCAGCAGCAACATTCTGTTGTGGCACATATGGAACACAGTATTCATGATGAATACCTTTTTAATACAAAAAAATTCAATCGTGTTGCTCTTAAACTTCAGTGCAATTATTACTTCGTATACATCTCACTTTATGTTCATAAAGCGATTCGATCTTGGTGATCAAATTTTGCACAAGAACTAGTGTTTGATCCTTCGTGCTCATAAATAGCACCCAAGAAAATCTAGTATAATCATCGATGACAACTAAACAATAGAGATCTCCAACAATACTCGGTCGGTTCATAGGATTAAATAAATCCATGTGAAGTCGTTCCAACGGAGTATCAATAGAGTTGATCTGCCTCGACGGGTGTGGTTTCGTCATTTGTTTCCCTTACTTGCACGCAACATAATGGTCGGTCAGTTTGAAATTTTTCAGTGAAACACCATCCACCAAATCATTTTCCATCAAAGGGTACATCTTTCAAAGTGATGTGACCCATCCGCCTATGCCAAATGATTGTGTCCCTTCTCAATTGCTTTTGAGACGAAACACGTTGTTTTTGATGAGGAAGTTGCAGTCTTCGTCATATCAAGAACATAAATATCATTTGATAAGGTGATCGCATGTTTACTTTATCTTCAGGAATCACAAATCCCGGTTCAAGGATTACGCATTCCTTGTTAGTGAACAAAGTTGTGTACTTCTTATCACAAATCTGTGAAATACTCAACAGATTATAATCCACTTTATCACAATAATTAACAATCTCGAATGTAATCCGACCATTCGAGGCTTCTCTCTCCTTTGTAATCAAACATCCTTGATTACCCGCAAATGCCACATAACCCCATTGAATATCTTTAACATTTGAAATATTAAGGTTACTAGTAATATGTCGAGAGCATCCACTATCCATAATCCATTTATCTCCTGAAATAGTCCTGAATGAACTCTCTTCTGTTTTTGCTATGCAAGCGAAAGTTTCTTATTGCTCAATGCTTGAATCATCTTATTCTGATACATCACTCTCATCAGTATGCTTATAACCCCTTGCATCTTCAAATTGCTCAGTTTTCTCAAACAATGCCATATTTTCTTGATTTCCCTCAACATGGACATTTCCTAATAACCTTTGAGACCAGTTAATTCCTTCTTGAGTAATCAAGGCTTGTGACCTACCAGGTTTAGCAGACTCAGAACCTTTAGGTTTCTCCTTTGACTCATTGTTGTTATACCTCTTGTTGTTGTTGAAGTTTCTATCATATGTCCTTGGTGAAGAAGAATACTCCTTTTTTGGCTTGTCACATTCTTTGGCAAAGTGACCAAACTCTTGTCAGTTATAACATTTGACTTTTAACTTATCAAAGCCAATTCTCTTGTTAATGGCAGACAAGTCTTTTCATGTTCTCTGCGTAAATCTTTTATCCTTCCTCATAATCATTCCCATACTCCATTTTAGAACCATCAGTTCAAGATCATCTGGATCTATTTGATCATAATCTTCATCTGTTAAATCACTTGTAGCAATCTTGCTACCCACCAATTGCTCATATGATGTCATGAAAGCACACATGAAGGTAAATTGTTGTTCACCCTCCTACATGTTCACATTTTGTGGTTGTGACGTTTAAGTAATTGAAAAAGAAGATGTACCAGATCTTGATAACATGAAAGAAACATTAGAAACAAATTCAACACCTTGTGGGATCTCTTGATTAATCTATGAGTAAAAAAGCAGTGATTGGAGCAGATGTACTACTCAAAGGAAGTGTTCCCCCATACAGAGTTGGATCTTAATTATCTTTTGAAGAATTTGACATTTCAAATTATATTCTCTCTCTTCCATTTTTTACATAAACTCCATTTCAGGTATATCATCATTCTTGAAGAAACCATTTTCTTTAAGAACTAGCATATAAGTAGAATATGAAGAGGGCGGTGCATTCTTCACAGTATCAATCTAATCACTCTTACTTGGAAGCATAGAGAAATTGTTCATTTCAGCAATTAAATGACAAATTCTTGTCAACAATTCATTCAATGTCTCCCCCTTCAAGAGACAAAAGTTTCTTAACTGAAACTTTAACATGATTTTATTGATATCCTTTGTATTCCCATACTTCTCGTTCTCAAGTGTTGAAACAAAGAAGCACATATTTTAATACTGCTGACCCAGGGAAATTATTTTCTGGTAATACCATTGTCAAAGTAGAATAAGACATTGTCTTAACCACATAGTCTTTCTTCTCTTTATAGGACATGTTTATAAATGTTTTCATAGTGTAACCAGTAGAATCATCACCAACCAGCAATGGTTTATACACAATATCCAAGCTTTGCATACAATCCGGATGTACACATCCCAAATGAGCTTTAAACCATGTTTCCCCACTTAGGAAAATCGCACAAGTTTATAAGCCTCGGGCATTTAGTGTGAGACCCGATCTCTGAATCCAAACTCAACATTTGCTGCATGAGAGCGTGTTGGGACGCAAGAGCACAAAATTTTGACATAATGAAAGTTTTAAGGGTGAAAATTGTTAGTTTTGAAAGTGTAGGATGAAATATGACAATATGTGAAAGTTATTATGTAACAAATGAGAAAATACTTAGAACGAATGAGAAGTTTAAACAAATGTAGCACTGTTCAGACGTATGAACAAACACTAATGAGAAAGTAACGAATGAGTAAACGAAAGTGTGACTAACGAATGTAACAAAGGCTGATACGAATGAGTGAATAGTATAACGAATGCGTTGTTAGACGGTTTTCGGAAACAATTACAACTACCCTATAATCGTCTAACGAATGAGGCTTGAAAAAAACGAATGAACTCAATAAATGAACGAATGAACATTCATCATCTTCAACCAATTTCCACATCCAAACCACAACAAACTCAATCCAAACTTAACCAAACTCATCCAAATCTCAACCAATTCACCTCAAATCATATCCAAACCAATCGTACCTCAATTCTGAACCACTACGAACACATCTGAACACCTCAAACTCATCAATCCATGTCCAATTTGACTCAAACAAAGTCAAATACGTTAAACTTCCCACGTAAATCAATTATAAAAATTTAGATCAAATCATAAATATAAATGAACCACAAATTCTGATAAATCCTAAATCAAATTTAACATCAATTATCATAATTATAGCATCGAATTGATCAGTTTTTCAATACGAACAGTCTGAAACTTAATTTCGTTCAATACGATGCAATTACTATTCAAAACGATGATGAATTGAGTCGCATTACAATCCTAAACGTGTTCAATCAAACTTATGGCTTTGATACCACTTGAGAAACCATGATATGATTGATAATAAGTTCATACATTACGAATCTAGTCATTTGATATGAATTACGTTTAGGTTTCAGTTCATTACATTTAGGTTTTAGTTGATTACGTTAAGTTTGTGAGTTGAGAGAAAATTTGGGCAGAGTAACGAAAGGAATTGTGCTAATAACAAGAACTGTTAATTACTTCATAATGTTACAGGGTATATATAGACGAAGGTCTCATTTGTTAGACACTTCCTAACGAATTAGTTTCATTCGCTATCAATACATTAAGAACATTCGTTAACATAACGAATGATTACATACGTTAGCCACATTCGTTAACATCCCCTAACGTATGAAGACTTAAGACAAACGAACACATTCGTTATTAGGTACTCTAGAGAATGGGTCATTCATATAGCGAATGTGGCTTATACAATTACCAATATACCCTTAATACATTAACCAATATTCAAAATACGTTAAACAAAGACCGAGACGTAAAACCGTGCAATAACAACATCTATATATTCAGATTCGATGGTTGAATCTGTCGCTACACTCTTTATGAAGCTCTTATGTTAGAAAATATAATAAAAGGAAAACACAAAAATACATAAGGTCACCTATCCAAACTTAGAAGATATCACAACCCAATCAATTGACCGTTGTAGTCCAATAATCAAGGCTCACAATATTTGTTTTTTAGAACCTTCTTATTCATCTTTATATTCTGTAATGTTTTTTTCCTTTGAAAAATACAAATCAAAACCACAATCAAAATATGAATCAGTTCTCATGTCCAATTTCTAATATGGTATCAAAGTAGAGTTTATGATCTTAGGATCAACCTGCTAAGAATCGTTCCTCATCTACCTCGTTCATGTTCGACCAACACCTCAAACTCGTGTTAAACCCGTCATCAACAAACCATGGTTGGGAATAATACCATGATGAACTCGCATTACAAATCACTAATATGCTCAACAACAACCTCAATATCCAACATCAAACTCGAAACCAAACTTATCCAACCGTTTAAAAATTAACCTCAGGTATATTAGTCAAAATTATGCCATATGGGCTTGAATGATCCAAGTAGCCATCGAGGGGAAATTAAAAGCCCTTTGGGCCACTTATCGATAGAGGCGGCACCACCGGAACCAACCGATGAAATAAATAAACAAACATCCAACATCAAACTCGAAACCAAACAAGACGAATTAGTCGTATTCTCGTGGATGATATAAATATCGAACCCCTTCTTGCAACTAACTTAACCGAATTTCCCGTAGCCAAAACTCTATGGGGATGCCTTGGTTATAAGAGTAGTTCATCATCCCGGATCGATATAACAAAACTAAAGTGTACTCACTGTGGGATGTCAAAACATTCCAGAGACTAGTGTTTCAATCTTGTCGGCTTCCCCATATTGGTGGAACAATTGTCAAAAGACGGGAAATAAATAAGGGGGAAATCCGCCGTCGCCATCGGTAACTCAAGGGCTCCGGAAAAAGAAGATGATCCAAGTAATATCAGGGGCTTCCAAGGTATGGCATCGGCCAGAGACGAAATCCAAGAACAATATGGTAGTGGCGATCATACAAGTAATGAGTTTGAGAGACTTACCTCAAACCCTATTATTTTCAATCACAAATTTATTAACCCTATGGTTTTACAATTGCAAAATGCCCCCTGTAGAGCTTAGTATTTCTAAACAAACCCATAATATACCCATTTATTTTGATACATGCCAAAACTTTAGAATAAAATAATCAACACTTAAGCCCCCAGGTATTTTGTTTATGAAAAAATAACGCAAACATAATTACAGAAAAAGTTAATATGACCCAACATGTGAAAATATCTGTAAATTCTGTATTTTTTATGATCGTGCTACTGGCACCATGACTTTTGATCCCTCCGACATAGTTTTAAAGTCTAAACCTAAAATTAATCACATTAAACCACTTATGGGGGACGGTTCCCGTAAAGGAGGAGGAACTTTAAAACTTCAAATTGTCTCTATGTTTCGTTTTAATGCCCCGACTTTCTGTATATTACAAGATATCAAAACGGGAGAAATTATTAGGCGTGAAACTGAACGTCACAGATTGTATTGTGTGGAAGAGGCGAATCAACATGGTATTGTGATGCTGGCTCATGGAACATTCAATAGCGAGGCATGATTATGGCATAGAAGATTGGAACACCCGTCTATCAATAATTTTTGCATCTTTATTTCCAAAATTACTTTCTTCAAATGAAACATTAAGTTGTGAAACTTGTGTCTTAGCCAAAAGTCATAGACATACTTTTAAACTAAATAACACGAGAGTTAATTTACCTTTTTCTCTTATCCATTCGGATGTATGCGGACTGACAAAAGTTGTTAGTGGACAAAGTTTTCTCATTTTTTGTTCTTTTTTTTATGATTGCACTCGTATGACATGGGTTTATTTTTTGATACATTAATCTAGAGTTTTTGATAAATTTACTATGTTTTACTCCATGATACAAACACGGTTTAAAACTAATATTGAAATTCTTTGACCTTATAATGGGGGGAGTTCATAAACGATTAAATGAATCATTTCTTTCAAACAAAAGGAATAATTCACCAATCATGTTCCCAAAATTCCGAACAAAACAGTATTGTTGAATGAAAAAAATATAATCTTTTAGAAATTACGTGTGCCCTGGTACTTGACTCACAAGTTCCTAGTCTTTCTGGCCCGAATCCCTCAATACGGCTACATATCTTATCAGTAGGCTACCAACAAAAGCCCTTGATCTTAAACCCTCTCGTCAAGTCTTTCAAAATTCAGCAACCTTCCACCTACTCTCACCTTATAACCATAAATATTTGGATGTTTTGTTTTTGTTCACATACCAAAAAACAATCGAAACAAACTTGATCCATGTACTGAAAAATGTGTATTCGTAGGTTTTCGTGTGAATCTAGAACTATATAGGTGTTATAGTCCAACAAAACGTCATGTGTACACCACCATGAACTGTGAATTCCTTGATACCAAATGTTTTATACCTCCAAACTTATTGGTGAGAGAGAGAAAGAACATGACACTAATTTGGCTACACTTTTCCAAAATGAGCCTCATCAACCGAAGAAGTCAATCAAAATACTCAAAATGATTCACCAACTCCACACTAATCTAGTGGATCAACAATCAGTGCTACAATTCCCGTACCTCCCGACCTAACATCTGAGGTAAGTAATTCTCAAGTATATGAAAATACAACAAATGAAGGCTCTCATGAAAAAAATGATATAATTAATAGCCATGAGATAGAAATAGAAAAAACAGTGCGAGTGGAACAAGAAGAACTTTTACAAGAAGAAACAACTAAGAGATATGTCCTCCCACCAAGAGTCAAAAGAGGAATTCCTCCAAAGAGATACTCGCTAGAAAAACATTTCAAATCATTCATATATCCCATAGCCACCATAGCAGAAGCAAACCTATCTAAAGAAGCTAAGGCCTTTAACACTCTTTTATACACTAAACAAATTCCAAACACTGTGGAACATGCTTTAGGATCAAAGAACTGGAAGAATGCTATGGAAACGGAGATGAAATAACTAATAAAAAATGATACATCAGAAATATGTGACCATCAAAAAGGAAAGAAACTCGTAGGATGTTGGTGGTTCTTCATGATTAAAAATAAACCAGACGGAACCTTTGAAAGATGCAAAGCACGGTTGGTGGCTAAAGGCTACACTCAAAAATATAGGTTTGACTACCAAGAAACATTCACTCCGGTAGCCAAGATTGACACAATCAGGGTCGTTTTCTTGATTGTTGCAAGTGAATGATTGCCTATTCAAGTATTTTACGTTAAGAATGTGTTTCTTCATGAAGAACTATATATGGAAGCTCCACTCGGGTTCACATAAAATTTCAAAGCAAAGGAAGTCTATCGTTAAAACAATCTCCTAGAGCTTGGTTTGGTAGATTCACCCTAACAATCAAGGGATATGGATTTTGATAAAGCAATTCTGATCATACATTGGTCCTTAAATCCAGAGATAATCTTGTAACTTGTTTAATCATACATGTTGATGACATGATCATTACAAGAAACGATGACGAAGAAATAAAGAAGTTGAAAGTAAACCTGTTCAAAAAATTTGAAATGAAGGACCTCGGATGGCTTAAGTATTTTCTTGGAACTGAAGTACTAGGATCTAAAAAGGATATTTTTGTATGTTAAAAAAATAATATTTTTGACATTTTAGCCGAGACATGAATGATCGAGTGCAAACTGATGATGAAGAAATGAAGTTGAAAGCAAACCTGTTCAAAGAATTTGAAATGAAGGACCTAGGATGGCTTAAGTATTTTCTTGGAACTGAAGTACTAGGATCTAAAAAGGATATTTTTGTATGTCAAAAAAATAATATTTTTGACATTTTAGCCGAGACATGAATGATCGAGTGCAAACCGACCGATACGCCAATGGTGGTCAATCTTAAGCTCTATACGGAAGGAGGGGAACTGGCATACAGAGAAAGAAACCAACACTTGGTGGGAAAATTAATATATATCTCGCATACTCATCTAGACATCGCATATGTAGTGGGGGTAGTGAGAAAATTTATGCATAAACCTCAAGACACTCATATGGAAGCAGTAAGAAGAATTATCAACATTTCAAAGGGACATGTTAATACATTAAATTGTGTCCATAGCTGTTTGAGTAGGCTAATGGGTAGTTTAGGGATTAATAAGTAATAGAAATGGTTCTTAAGCTTATGTATGCATGCATAAATGACCATTCGCTTAGTTATAGCTAGTCTTGTAAGCATATGAACCCCTTACGCATAGATATGATCCCATATGCCTAGGTTGTCACGTATGGAAGGCCATTCTCTTAGGTTATTAGTGAATGGCTGGGTAGTGAGAAAATTTCTGCATAAACCTCAAGACATTCATATGGAAGCAGTAAGAAGAATTATCAACATTTCAAAGGGACATGTTAATACATTAAATTGTGTCCATAGCTGTTTGAATAGGCTAATGGGTAGTTTAGGGATTAATAAGTAATAGAAATGGTTCATAAGCTTATGTATGCATGCATAAATGACCATTCGCTTAGTTATAGCTAGTCTTGTAAGCGTATGAACCCCTTACGCATAGATATGAACCCATACGCCTAGGTTGTCACGTATGGAAGGCCATTCTCTTAGGTTATTAGTGAATGGCTGGCCATTCACCTGTTATGACCCCATACACTTAATAAGTCAGCGTATGGAGGTGCATTCCGGTAAATAGTTTTATCCAGTGAATATAGGTAGAGATCCGAGCCATTTTGTTCAAGGAGTACCGTTATGCTACTGGATTCTCTTTAGATGATAATCCGCCACGCACATCATGGCGGATAGAGCATAACCGTATATGTGTATCTATGCATGTATGAATCCTTGTAATCGTTTGGTTAAACATAAATGAGAACAACCTTTCAACTCAACTATCATGGTGTTCATGTCTCGTACAATATATATGATGAATCCAATTGTGACTAGCTCCTGGTGAATAACGTTTTTACAATTGGTATCAGAGCAGACGTTCCTGGTGATACATCATTTCTACTGAAAATTTGTTCGTGTGTTCATCATGTTATTCAATTGTACTGAATTAGATGATAACTGTTGCAATTGAATGTTGATTAGTGATCAATTATTGATTTTGAACCTTCGTTGATATATTGGTGGATCAATTAGAGGATTTAAGTGGATTTTGATGTTTCCGCCATGGACAAAACTTTAAAAGCTTTCATTCGCGCTATGAACACCGCTCATTCATTGTAGCTACTCTTCATTTGCCTCAACTATCAATCATTCTCCAAAAACAACTTATTACTGACCATTCTCTTGAAGGTGGGTTCATTTGGAGTTTTGATGTACCATACGCCGAACTCATAAAGATCAAGCAAAGGAGGGCCATTCATTTGATGGTAAGTGTATAAGTCTAATATGAAGCAAATGTAAGACATATTAAGCAAATGAGGTGTATGAGGATAGTTTACTCGCATATCACATGGAAGACCGGTACCCCCAATAAAAAATATTGAAAAATGTATTTTAGAACATTTTTCTTAAACAAATGTTTTTTGGGATATTCTGAATAAGTTGGCCAATCTTCCTGAAAACTCTGGCGACAACATTTTTCGGCCAACTTTCCACGTGCATCAACTTACCGGGGGGGAGAAAAAGATTGATGTAAAGAGGAGTTTATTAGAGATTTTCGGTGACTGTGCAAGACCTTGCTGAATTTATCAAGAAAATGGGGAGATACAAATTTCAAGGAGTTTATTTTGTTTAGTATCTTCCTACAGTTGCAAAAGTTTCTTGAGAAATTGGAAATTTACTGAAATTTCGGGTGGTAACACATGCTTACAAAGCTACGTGTATTGAGTTCAAGACTAAATAACTGAAATATTTCTTCGATTGCTTATTTATACGTCTGAGATGAAAAAATGACTATTTCGGCTACGAGTGTTAGTCTGGTTACTCCTTTCTGAAGGATTCAATTCCTGACTATGTTGAATACAAGTATTTGTCGGGTCGATTTTGTTGAAGGGGACATTCTTGGAAAAGGTTGACCTTAATTAAGAATACAAACGAGTCTTGTCATCAAATTGAATAATCAAATCATTCATTATCAAGTAATGAAAGTTGGACCTCTATATCATATGCCTAAAACATTTGTGCATCCAAGTGAATGGGATGTAGAAGAGATTTAGTGAGTTAATTTTAGGAGACGCGGTATCAAGAGAGGGAAAACTGAAGTGAAAGATTCTAAATGATCGGGTTATTCATAAAGACTGGTGACGATGTCATTTCTAAAGAGATTTATGCTTTACAACTGTGGATGAATAGCTGATGACATGTTGTTAATTGTTGAAAGATTGACCCAAATCATTTGCCAGTTGGCTGATCGAACACCTTGAGATGCTTACATTGAGGGCGAGATCTGATACGAGAAGCTATAAGTTTATTGGTTCACTTACAAGACTAAGAGATTTGTCTATTTGCACAAACCCGAGAATAATCAGTCAATGGGGAGTTTGTTAGTTCATTTATTGTGCAGTTGAAGCATTCAACAACAACGAAAAGGGGGAGTTTATTGTACGGTAAATTGCGTTCGTAGCTGTTTGAATAGGCTAAGATTAATATGTAATAGAAATGGTTCATACGCTTAAGTATGCATGAATATATGACCATTTTCTTAGTTATAGCTAGTCTTACGCTTACTTTTAAGAGAATAAACCCCTTACGCTTAAATGCTCTCATACGCCTAGGTTTTAGCGTATGGGAAGGTTATTCGCTTAGGTTATTAGCGAATGGTTAGCCATTTCCAGTAATATCCCCATACGCTTAAGAAGTCAGCATATTGGGGGTGCATGCCTATAAATAGGCTTATTCCAGTGAATGTAGGCGAAGATCCAAGCCATTTCCTTAAACGAATAACGTTATGTTGTTGGATTCACTCCATATGATAGGTTGCCATGAGGTGCCCATCGTGGTGGATCTAGCTTAACCGTATATATGTATGTATGTATGTATGTATGTATGTATGTATGCATGCATGCATGCATGTATGAATCCTTGTAATCATTCGATTAAACGTAAATGTGAACAACTATTAGGCTCGATTATCATGGTATTTTAGATCTATGATGCATCCAATTGAGACTAGCTCCTGGTGAATAACGTTTTTACAGGATACAGGGTTCTCTTCCAACAAAATAAACACCTAAAATTTCAAGTGTATACTAATGCCGACTGGGCAGGAGACAAAGATGGCGGAAGATCAACATCGGGTTACTTCACTTTAGTTGGAGGAAATTTAGTTACATGGAGAAGCTAAAAGCATGAGGTCGTAGCATTATCTAGTTTCAAAACGGAATTCCAAGTAATTTCACAGGGCGTGGCAGAGGTTCTATGGATATGAAAACTCATGACAAAAATTGGTTTTCTCCAAATCGAAACTAATAGAATCTGTGTGACAACAAAACCGCAATACAAACTTCAGAAAATCTTGTCCAACATGATCGCGCAAAACATATAGAGGTTGACCAAAACATCATGAAAGAAAACTTGAAGCTGGAATTAGAGAGTTGTCATTCGTCCGTTCGGAAGACCAATTAGAAGATATTATAATGAAAGCCATAAGCGGAAGAATATAATATAAGGAATATACAATAATACATTAGGTCTTATTTACAAACATAGAAGATATTGCATCCTTATTGATTGATCACTTGTCCAATAATCAAGGCTCACAAATTTTTTTATTATTGTATTCCTTTTTATAGAACCTTCTTGTTCATCTTTATATTTTGTAATTGTTTTTCCTTCGAAAAACACAACTCAAAACCACAGTTAATATATGATTGATTCTCATGTGCAATTTCAAATATCTTCTAGCATACAGCTCCTCCATTCAATACGAATCCAGATTATGAGCGAGAATCATCTCGGTCATTTTGGAAGGTAACATTAGTTTAACATCTTACACTGAGCTCCTATTCCATTCCTCCAAACACAAGAACATATCTTTGTTTCTTCAAGTACATTAGAATGTTCTTTACTTTAGTCAATAGGCAACGTCAAGACTTTGCTAAAAACGACCAGTCATGCTTGAAGCATATGAGATATCATGTCTAGTGCATACCATAGCACACATGACGGAACCAATCATTGAAGCATATGAAATTGCTTTCATATGATTAGTTTCAATGTCCCTTAAAGGAGATTGCGATTTGTACAATATGGTACCGTAATGAACGTAACCAAAACCGAATTAATTCGTGTCAATTCACTGCTGCAACACCCAGGACCGAAAACGCTCGGGTTTTACCGACTCATCACTGTAACGCCCGGGTATTACCGGTCGAATAAACGTTGTTTTAAGTATATTATTTGTTTATATGTTAATCTTTTTAAATATTTTTATTTTACGGATTTATTCTTTAGGTTTTAAAAATTGGTTTTTACCAATGTTGTTTATACCGTAACAAAACGTAATCGATTATGACCAAATTCTAGTCAGCTCACCGTCTTAGCGCTCGGATTTACCCGTCGGGATTTTACCAACTCCCGTGTTTCACCAACAGCTGCACTTAGCAGCTGAATAAACATTGTTTTAAGTATTTTATTTTTTTATATGTTACTTCTTTTCTATGTTAACTCGACAAGTTTATTTTTTAGGTTTAATTATGGTGCCATTACGAATGCAATCGATACCAATCGAATACGAATCAACTGGCCACTGCAGTTTTTACTAACGCCCTTGTTTACCGACCTAATAAACATTGTTTTTAAGTATGTTTTAATAATACATTATACAAGTGCGCCATTTTTTTGGCTTTTTATTGTAAATATGTTAATTTGACAAATTCATATTTTGGATTGGTTCTAATACCGTAACAGACGTAACAAAAACTGACCGAATTTGTGTTGACTCGCCGCTACAACGCCCCGGGTCTACCAATCATATTCTCCATGCAACATGCGTGGAAAAATCATTTTCGTTATAGTTACGACCATTTCAATATGTTAATTTTAATATTATAACTTATAAGTGTTGCTACTTTTTCCTACATTGACATTACTTTTTTAGTGTAGTTTCGGTATCTACAAGAACTTAACCCGTACGAATCAAACCCACATTAGTGTACTACTGCGACATGATTAGTATATAAGCATTTCCAACTTGGCCGACACAACGTATCGGGTAAAACACTAATTAGGCTAAGGGGTATACACTAGTGGGCAACCCCCACTGGTCCTAGGTGACAGCTACATGGCCACCCACCCCTTATCGGTCTCACGCAAACACCGCCCCTCTATTTTTTATCACGCGTGACCTGACCTCACTTAGGGTGGTCGCGCACATCAGTGAATGTATCATTTGGGTGTGTTTCATGTGGGTGTTTTTTTTTAATATTATATAAATTAAAAATAAATGGAGAATAGTGGAGAATGATGGAGAGTTGTGTATTTACTTGGTTGAAGGGTGATGTTGAATAATGGGGGAAAGCTGACGTGACGAATGAAGGGAATGGTGTTGAGGGGTGTATACCCCTTAGCCTTATCAATATAACTAAAATTAAAAACACTAGCTAATGTGGGACTAGCCAATTTGGTGAGGTTTTTGGCTCTTAGATGGGAGGTCTCGAATTTAATTCGGGCAAGTGATGTATTAGTTTAGAATAAGAGTAAGGTAGATTAGCCGTTAAAAAATAAAAACATAATACGAAACGTTTGATCTAAAGGGTTTTAACATTAAAGAAGGGTTTTCATAAATAAAATAAAAAACTATATAAAAACACAATAATAAGGGTTAAGCTAGACGTACCATCTTCTCTACTTGTAATGCCCCCTCCACTAAACTTTCAATTTCTTTAAGAATTTTATTTGATATATTACTCCCATGTAACGTTTTATTGCATTTTATGGTGTCCATTGAAAATGTTAAATTAAAAACTATAAAGTTATTTTATTTTAAATTTTTTACCTTTTCTTAACTTTCATTTCCTTTTAAGAATTATATATTACATATTACTTAATTTTTTTTTATTATTATTTTTTTTTTTTTTTTGTATTTTGTGGTCTATCTTAAAGTATTAAACTAAAAATTGTAAGTTTTTTTCTTATTTTTTTGTTTATTGTCCTTGATCATAATAAAATATTTATTATTATCATTATCAATGTATTATTATATATATAAAACAATATATATATATATATATATATATATATATATTGATACTATTAAAATTCAAAAAAAATTATAAGTATTTACAGTATTAATGCTAAAAAATAAATTAATGGTAATACTTTATAGTTTTAATTTGATATGTGTAGTAGAGAATATTATGTGAAAAAAATGTTTTAGAGACTAATATATATATAAATAATGTTAATAGCTCATAATAATTGATTTAATAAGTTCAGGGGTGTATATACAGTAAAATATGGTATATGTAAAAAATTATCATTTCAAATTATTTCAAAGAAAGAGATAAAAGCTAATAATTTAAATAACTAGAACAAAAGGTTTAATTAGAAGAATTAAATAAAGTGATAAAAAAAAAAGAGAAAACTAAATAATTCTAATAATAAAAAAGGTAACGCAATCATTGAATAATAATAATAATAATAATAATAATAATAATAATAAAAGTAACTGTTCACTAGGATTAATGATTATAATTAAATTCATATAGGATTAAGGTTAACGACTTCTAGGGGACGGTACCAATTTAGTTTAGCTTTCTATTTAGGGTCTAGTTGGCTAGCCTTGTTCCTTGTTGTTTATGAATATATTTTGTTTGATGTTGTTTTTTGATTTTTATGCCCTATTCTTAGTAGGTAACAGATTCCTTGCTTTTTTGGTAGTTTGCTATCTATGTATTGCTAAGTGTCTTTGCTTGTAGGATGTATGTTTACTCTGATTACCTGTATGTAGCTTTATGAGCCGGGGGGTCTCTCTGGAAGCAGCCTCTCTATTCTCACGGATAGAGGAAAGACTTGCCTAAATCCCACCCTCCCCTAACCCTACCGATAGCGTGCTATGCGGTGGGATATACAGGGCTTGATTGATTGATTGATTGAATTAAATTCATATATTTTAATACTAATAATGGCATTTCTTAAATCATCTAATCTAACTATTCTAATAAAGTAAAGTAATTGTAGACATTTTTCATGTTTTGGTTAATTCTCACAATTTTTCTTCTTTAAAACTAAGATCTTAATTAACTCCTAATATATGTAATAGATAAATAGTTATTCACTTTCCTTTTACACACTCTATTTATATTATATGTATACATTTTTATAAAAATAATAACATATTATTTTACTGTATATTCCAAAATGCTTGATGAAATCCAAAAATCAATAACAAATCATGTTTGTCAAAGACTGAAAAGAATATAATTTCAAATGTTATCATCAAACTTCGCCCCGGTTGCAGTGCGCGCATATAATGTATATATATGTGGGCCTCGAGTGGGCAAAAGTGAAATTGCACTAACTTTGACGTTATTTTACTAATTTCGTGAAAATAAGATTAAAAGTGGCGGAAGGTTAATCAGGCATCATGTGGTGGCATTGATGGCCGAAAGACAAATGTATATGCACCAATCGGCGGGTGTCCCAATGGTTGAGTGTTGTGTGCCTTATGTCCCAAGGCTTGAAGCAAAACTACTATCGAACCGAGGGTCTCACTAGAAGCAGCCTCTTTATCCCTATGGGGTAGAGATAAGACTGTCTACATTTTACCCTCCTCAGACCCTACCATAGCTTTGCTATTGGTGGGATTTATTGATGATGATGATGATGATGATGATGATGATAATGATAATTATCATTAAACATATTATACTATGTATATCATGGAATATTGTAAAGAAAAACAAAACTCAAATATGCTTTCATTTTACAAAGTAATTTTTTAATCATTAAATTATATATATATATGCTTAAAAGTCGATCATTTATTTTAAAATCAATCCATTCATCTATTATTATTATTGTTGTTGTTGTTGTTGTCGTCATAAAATTTATAAATTGTAAATATTTCCTTTAAATCTAACTATTTATTTTTTAGGTTAATTTAGTAAACTATATATATGTTAAAATATAATAATGGTATATACCAATTACTTTCAGGCATAACAAATATTATCATATTTAATTTCTTAGTTTTTTTATCATGGATTGTTTCGGGGTTTTTGTGGAACTTAAATTTGGTTTTTATGGGTCAAAAGTTGGTAATCGATTGTTTGGTACAAGTTAACTATATTTAGGTCAGAATTTGTTACGGGTCAAAAATGAGAAATCTGAGTATTTTTTAAAGTTTAAGAATGCAAATAGATTTATCATTAAATTTGTTACGGGTTCAAAGTGTTGACTTGAAAATATCAAACGGATGAAAGTTAGAATTTTAAACATGATTCGGGTTTCAAATTTATTTTCAAAAGAGTTTTTGGAAATAATTGACAAATTGACTATTTTTCCTTCGAATAATAAAATTTAAGAAAAGACCACCCCAGGCCTATCAATGTTTCTAATTTTTATCAAATCTGAAATTTGTGTGTTAGCATTAACTTTTAATTCAATTGTGATTAGAACGTTGTATTGGAAGTATGTCATGCAAAACTATGCTTAAATGAAGCAAAATATTCAGAAAATTGAATGCGTTAACATGTTATTTTTATGTTGTCATTATGACAAAGTCGAGAAACCCCCTGAAACTTATCAAAACCTTTTTCATGGTTTAGCTTAGAAAACATAGTTCTTGAAAAACATCTGTCGTTACAATTTAATGTTCTTATTTCCTTCAATGGATGGTATATCAATAAAGGTAACGTTCATTCTGTATTTATGTTGAGTGGTTAGAACTACTACCGTATGAGAAGTCTTATTTCCTAAATTGGTTCATAACTAAAATTCTTTCAATTATACATATATGACACTTGGAATGAAATTTTCAATATAAAGAACGTTCTTGTAGAGATGGGCAAAAAAACCGGTTGGTGAACCGGTTCAACGGTTTAAACCGAAAACCGGTTTTTACAAAAACCGGTTATTTAAAAACCGGTTTGACCGGTTTAGTAACCGCCGATTTGTATATCGGTTACAAGTTCTAGAGAAAAAACCGGTTACTGAACCGGTTATGGAAAAAACCGGTTAATTTTAAAACCGGTTATTATGAAAAAAACCGGTTATTAACCGGTTATTTTAAAAAAAAAAACCGGTTAATTAAAAAAACCGGTTATTAACCGGTTCTAACCGGTTTCTAAACCGGTCCTAACCGGTTAGACCGGTCCGAGTTTTGCACCAAAAAAACCGGTTTTTTCCAGGCCAAGAAAAACCGGTCCGGTTATTAACCGAACCGGTTTTTTTAAAAAAACCGATTTGTGCACCTCTACATTCTTGTATATGTTTTTGCACGTGTATTTTTTTATTAAGTTCATTTAAAAAAATTCACTTTGTGATATAAATAAAATCAATTTATGTACACATAGTATATACAAATATAGATGTAATACATTTTTTCATATACATAACATAATTATTTGTTTTACTTGTAATTTTATAATTTGAACCATCTTGTATGTGACACGAGCTCTAAACCTAGTTTATCAAATTAAACCTTCCACTTTAGGACACTTTTCATACTATGTTATCAACTGTCCCTTGGATCCTCTAAGAGGTTTATGCAAAACAGCAAACATCAACGCGTACATCTTTGTAAAAGTGTTTTTCTTTTACATTTATATTTATAAGGGTCCATTTATTTTATAAAGGGAGAACAAAAACAAGAAAGATGAGAAGAATTTGTAGTCGCATAAAAACCCTTAAAAAATAAAAAAATAATGATAATAAAATCATAACTCAAAATTTAATTAAAAAACGAAAAAAGTAAAAAACACAAAAATGTTTCCATCGTCTTTCTCGTTCTCGGGGAAAAAAAAAGACACAATAGTGAGTGAAAATATCATGGTGTCTTTTTATTTATCATTGTGTTTTGTGTTTATTTTTGTAATTAATTGTGTCTTTTTTCCTTGACATTGTGATATTTTTTCTTTATATTGTGTTATACTACTCAAAATTATGCTATATTTTGTTCGGCATTATGTTATATTTTGCGATTTATTGCATCTTTTTTTAATTATAATTGTGTCTTTTGTTCATTTTCGTAATTGTGTTTTTGATCTCTGTATTGTGTCTTTTCGTCAATTTTTTTTATTTTTGTTGTACGAGAGTTATGGTGGCAACATTTTTGTTTTTTTTAATATTTTAATTTTCTATTTATATTTTGAGTTATGATTTTTTTTTTATTTTTTTAAGATGTTTTTTGTGTGGTCACAAATCTTTCACACTTCTAATTTTTTTTCTCCTTTTGTATTTTACTCTATCCTATATTATAAACATTATTCAAGTGTATATATTTGAAAACATGGGAAAAGTTAAAATGTAAAGGGAGACAAAAATAAGAAACATAAAAATAATTTGTGACAATAAAAAAACTTGTCAAAAAAAGGTCAAAAAATTAATAAAAATATTATAACCCAATATATATATATAATACGAAAAATTAAAAAAAAAACTAAAATGTTTTTCCCATTCTCAAAAAACGATAAAAAGAAATAATGACAGAAATAAACAAAAAAAACACAATGATAAAATAAAAATAGACACAATATATCGCAAAATATAACACAATACCAAACAAAAAATATGACACAATTAATAAAAAAATACACAATTTCAAGAAAAAATGACAACCAATGAAAAAAAATATACAAAAAAAACACTAGCGAAATTTTTTACATCAACATTGTGTCTTTTTTTTTAAACGAGAAAGACATTGAAATACTTTTGTATTTTAACTTTTGTTGTGTTTATTAAATTTTAAGTTATGATTTTTTTATTATTATTTTTTAATGACTACAAATCATTCTCATCATTATCATTTACGTACCCCTTTCTAAATAAACTATGATCTTACCAGAAATAGTCATTTTATCAAGTAACCGTAACCAATACTTTATCACTTGCAACGAAACTACAAATACAAAAATACGAATAAAAAACTATGTCTCCAGTTATTAGGACTTAGGACCGGTGTCTCTAACCAGTTTTTGTTAAGTACCAACTACATTGCAAATATAACATTAACAGGATACATGAACAACATTTTATTTATACCAGCAAATCTTGTGAAGAATTCCCGTTTCTTATGCTAAATTTTCAGAAACGATTGCACACCCGACTGAACTCTACTTGTGAAGAAGGTTTCTAGCCTGCATAATAACAGTCTGAATGAATAATACTAGAGATAATGGGTAAAATAACTACAAGTTGGTTGACAAGAAAACCCTCTAGGTTTTGTGCAATATTCGACAGTTTGACCCGTTTTCTTTTTAGTTAATTTTCAAATTTACCCCCGAGACATGCTAGAGATAAAACACAATACGAATCTACTCATTTATAACTGAACAGGTCAAAACTGTCAGCGCTAAATTTGATGTAGGAAAAGATGGATCACATCATGCAAAAGACACTAGGGGTTCTTACGGATAGCGTTCGCTGTTTGTCGGGTTCAACCAGCACAAACCGAGAATTTAACACGAACACAACCCAAACAAGAAAAAGTGACCCGTGAACTGAAGTAGACTTGCATATTCATGAGTTGGACTCAAACAGGACCGTTTTCTTGAAAGTTTTTATTTTTTGTTGTTTTCTCATATTAATATTAATACTTAAATTTACATTTATACAACAAAAAGTAAAAAAAAAAAAAAATCATATAAAACAATTACATTATAATAAAAGAGACTTATGTTAGCTTCCGTTTTAGGTGTAGATTTTTGCATAAAATACGAGACTAATTTATGTTTATTACATAAAACACATTTAAAAAAATAAAAATAAAAAAACTGGGTTAATCAGGTCAACACTGACTCAAACGCATTTATACCAAAACCAAACCCAAGCCCACGACATTCGTGCCAGGTACATGCATGTCAGAAATTCACACCCCTAATAGACACCATATATGTAAAAAAACACAAATCTTCAAAGAAATGATTTACCTGGTGGAACATTTATAGTAAATAGTTTCAGGAGAGTTATATGTTCTAGCGTTGGCAAACATCCTCCTTGCATCAGCAATAAACATCTCAAGTGTCACATAATATTGCTCTGACTCCACCCGTCTTGACATGGTCTTAAGATCTACAATCAGTTAAATATTCATTAATGTTTATTCCCTAATTATTTAAAAACTACACTGAACACTCGATTATAATATTGACCCATAAAAAACACTACATTATTACCGCCATGTAATCCAACTTTAAATGACATGATTTAGGAGACTATTCGTGAACAGTCCGTTTGAGAGAACATGGACACGAATTTCCGTGCGGTAGTGTGTTTGTGAACTGTCCGTTTGTCTAACAAAAGCTTAACGGAAGAACAAGGACATGGTGTCGTCAGGTTCGATTCGTTTACAGCCCTGTAAAATTTAACCGAAAGCCGCTCTATATGAAGTCAAAATCGGAGACGGGTGCAGGCGGCAGGCCCAAGCCCCAACCAGTTTATATTTCTTGTTTAATAGTTTACAAACCCTGGTTCAGTCACTATTTATATCACGTCATATACTTGTAATTATTTGCCACTCGATAAAGAATACCTAGTTGCCACCCGTGGACGTAAGTCAGTTTAGACCGAACGACGTTAAATCATCGTGTTCGTTTATTGCTTTCGTGTTTGTGTACAGTTTGCGTGTGCGCTAATCCTAACAAGCCTAAACTCGATCCTAAAATTAAGCTTGTTTAACAAACGAGCCTGAGCACGAACTTCACTCATTGACCAAAACAGGCCTTTTAATTATTTAATTGGTTTTATATATTATTGTTTTTATATATAAAATTGAGATAAAATAACTAATATCTATACACACACACACACTACACACACATATATATATATCATGTTCTATATATAAAATATAATTAAAATCCACATATACACCTATATAATAAATATAAATGCTTCTAATAAATAATAGACGAACCAAGACCGAGTCGTGCTCGAGCTTGAAGAACCACTAACAAGTTGAGCTCGAGCTTTAGAAATAGAGCTTAAACAAAGTTGATCAAGCCTAGCCTTCTTTACCTCTCTATTTTTCATGTTTAATAATTCTTCATTCCACCACCAAGACTCCATATGTTTGCTTATCGTTTCCATTGTGACCTTGAGTCTCCATTGCTACATCTGTAACGGTGGTTGCCATAGCATCCCACATTTAGTTTGCGTCCCCCTCCAGTCCACATAAGCTCATCCAGATGGCCTTTAGTTTGAATTTGAATGCATCAATCATGTCGCTCAAATTTCCCCATCGAATCCTAGGTCCATTTTTCCTCTTCCCCTCAACCAACATATCTCTCACACGTATATTCATCACCTACAAACAATGTTGGGTCGCTACCGACTCCCTAAAATAGCCCACCAATAGCGACCTACCTGCCTCATTAAAAAGATACTAGATTTGCTTGTTATGCCTTACGCTACTAAAAGTATCAAATGCGATTCCTTTTTCTTAAAGAACGAGTTAGACCGAGTTTATTATTTCCAGGCCATGAGCCAATACAAAGTCAAGAAGTTCCCTACCAATCTCATTCCTCCCATCATAACATCCCATATCTTGTTCCATTTTGGTCACGCCTGAATTCTGTAACACCACGATCGTCAGATCTGGCTAGTAAGCCACCGTACCATAAGTATGTTTCCATAACTTGGAAAGTAGTTGTCGGAGCTAATGTTGTGCCTGGTCAACGTCTAGTCTGATAGAAAAGTAAGTCACAAAAAGCATGACAAGCTAGTGTTGCCAGAAAAAACGCTAATCAACAGTCAATGCCCAGTAGAGCATAACAATTGTAGGTTGTCAAAAAACACTGAAATCCCGGTGGTGGATGTGTTTATGGAGTAAAACTGTAGAAGCAACTAGCGATTTCCCACGCGTTTTGCGCGACGAATTCGATCAGTAAAACATGGGCATTACAGCGCCGAGCCTACACGAATTTGGTCTGTATCAGCTACGTTCGTTATGGTACCAGAACTAAAATTAGAAAAATAAATTCGTAATTAACATATTTAAAAAAACAAAAAATGTAACGTCAATCGTATAACTTATTATATAAAATAAAAAAACTTTTAACATATTTAAAACAACGTTTATTCAATCAGTAAAACCCAAGTAGTGGTAAAACCCAAGGGTTGCAGCGACAAGTTGACGTGAATTCGGTCAGCATCAGTTACGTTCGTCATTGTACAAGAATTAAAAACAAAAAATAACTACGCCAAATTAAAATTAAATTTTTAAAACGATGCTTTTTCGGTCGGTAAAACCCAGACGTTGGTAAAACTAGAGCGTTTAAACCCGAACTTTGATACAACCATAGTTTTTTCCACTAGAATACACTAAACCCGATTAACCAAACCCGAAAAAACCCAAAACCGATGAAACCGTGAGAAATTTGGATTAGGTTTCGAGTTCTTCAAGTTTTAAACTAACCTAAAGAACACCCCTAAGTGAAACTCAAGCGTTAAAACTGGCACATTGGTAAAACTCAAGCATTAAAACCCGGCCGTCAGTAAAACCCGAGCGTTGAAACCTAGACATTAGTAAAACCCGAGCGTTGCGGCACAAAAAAAAACTACTCTACAAAAATCAACAAAAATAAGAATAAAAAGAAAAAATTTGGTACAAAACAAAATTTTTAAAAAAAAAACACATTTTGCAAAAGAAAAAAAGAAAGAAAAAAAATCAAAAAATGTCTTGTGACACTGACAATTCTCTTTTACTCTATGGTAATAATAATAATGGCCGAAATAGGCTAGAATAGTGTAGAGAGAGACGGATTATATGAGAAAAAGGGGTCACCAGAGGTATGGAGCGGTGACCAAGGTTAGTGGGTTGCCTAACGCCAACCACTCTCATCCCAAGTAACCCTCGTTTCTCTCTCTACACTTTTCTAGACTTCTCCTGCCACCGCTTCCACTCCACAAACACAGCCAAAGGCGGCCCTCAGATCTTGTATTTCTCGCAAGGTTTTGTGTGTGAACCAAGATTTCAATGTCATTTTTTGGCAACTAGCCACCCCGTGACACTAGCTCTGACCACTTTCTGCTCCACCAAGAGTCGATCACTGGGTGGCGTTTTACTGGTGACACTAGCTCGACCAGAAATGATAACCCGTCACCTAGCTCCAATGACCCTACTATTTTATTCTAGCGACATACTTCATACTTGTCCTGACAGTCGCTTTTCAAGATCCAACCACTTGCTCTAGTCTAGTTGCATAGAAACAGCTTAACTAATGTGTTTAGATTTACCCATTTTTCTTTATATAACAATTATTATTATATATAAACTATGAAAAAATGAAAATAACATCTGTAATTGAAATATACAGAAGAAAATAATTGAAAATGTATATAAATCAATTAATAAATAATACACAAGCTGAGCTCGAGCTCTAAGTTAAACAAACCTAGTCGAGCTCAGACTTGTCCCGTTTACACCCCTATGTTTATGCATTTATTATAGGCTTTCGATAACCTTCAACAACCATTTATTAAAAAACGGGTCAAAATTACCACCAATAGAACGAGGGGTAAAAAAAGGTAAGCAGAATTCTTTTTAAATAATGATCATAAATAGCGACAAGAAATATCAGACGCAAACAAAATGTGATTAAAATGTAATAATTAGACAGAATAATAACAGCATAATTACCCATGGGATCTCTAATGATGTCATAATAGTCAGGAACATCACGAACATCAACAGGTTCCTTAAAAGGCCAAGCATCAGCATGATCATGCAGTGCCTGCTTACAAAAAATTATTTTGGTCATATTAGTTGGTTCTCTTTATACAATTAGTTCAATTATATATGATTACAACAAATGGATAAAAGTTCAATTAGTTCAATTATATATGATTATAACTTAAAACTAAATCATGAACTTTATTTTTTTAAAGCAATTCAGGAGATTGTAAACACTAAAGATTTGACTTTTATCCATTTGTTGGAAGCCAAACAATTAGTGGTGTGCATGAAACCGAAAAAACCAACATAACCGAACCCAACTCAAAAAACCACAGTTTGGTTTTATGTTTTTTTTCAAAAACCAAATTTCGTGTTTGATTTCAGTATTGCATGTACCAAATAAAAAAACTGAACCCGTAAAAGCTGGAAAACGCCTTTTGTTACTGGATTTACGGATTATAACTTTCATTTTTTTAATGTCAAGTAATTTATAGAAAAATAATTAACGATTTTACTGGATTTACGAATTATAACTTCCAAATTTGGTTTAATAAATTAATCATTGATTAACAAAAAAAAAACTTTGGGCCCAAAGTTTCAGGCCCAAATTCATTAACTTGGGCCATTTTAGCCCAAAAATTTCAAGCCAGTATGGCAAAACTAAAACTGAACCGAACCCATCATGAACCAAAAACTAAACGACCCAGATTCGCATCTTCAGTTTTTGGTTTCATTTTTAGCCCAAAACCGAACCATGAGCACCTCTACTACCAAACTAATCCCAAATTGACCCATTTTACATAAACAGGTTTAAATAGCCATATGAAGCTAAAACACATCAAGAATGCAACTTACATAAAAAAAAATTATATAAGTTCGGATTGAAACTTAAGGATCAAAAATCAATCAATCATACCCAGTAAAAAACTTACGAATAAAAAACTTGCCTTTAAAATGGAACGCATGAATCCAGTCAACTTTTGGTTTAAGGTACCATCTGAAGAAGCATTGAAATATTTAAAGCGAGAGTGTCCCCATTGATCAGGAGTCCACCCAGCTGTCCCTGCAATTTAATTCAGATTAAAATTAACAAACAAAATTAAAACTAAAAATAATATCATCAATAATTTATCACCAAATAAACTACAACCTAACTACAATATCCACAAATCTTCAAAATCAGAATATTAGAGCTGGAAATAGTTCACTTTGCTTAATTTTAACCGAACAAAGCGATCGGATACGAACAATTATATGACCAAAGTTTTCTTGTTTGGGTTATTTTATTAAGAATAATGACCATATACATGTTAAATTTGTTTATTAATAGTATAAGTGACAAGTTCATGAAGGTAAACAAACACAAACGAACAAATATAATTGAACATGGATGCACGAACATAACCAGGTGAACACCGATTAAATGTAAACATGAGTGTCAATATGTTGGGCCCAATAATAAAACTGGACTAAACGGTAAGAGGTGATATTTTAATTTAATAAACTAAACATAAAACTTAAAAGAACATCAACTAACAAACAAGACATGCGATCGACTGATCGTGATCTTCGTTTAACTAAATCTTATATACAGTTCCTTTAGAAAACAGAAGACATATTAACATGTCACATGAAAACAGAAGAGAACAAAATAATAATAGATGTCTCACTAAAGATTAACACAAATTTAGCAAACTGTTATAACAGCAAGGATTAACGAGCTTACTCAAACCAGGAATATCTTCAAGTTTACAAGCCCGTTTTGGGATTCCAACTTCTTTCTGAAAAAAATAAGTTGCAAATTTAGCAGTATCACCTTATAAAGAAGATTCCTATCTTAGCTGTCAGCACAACTAATTGCGATGCATAATTGCGACATTTGTAAATAGCTATATAATAACGTATATGCATTTATAATTTTCCATCATTGGTATAAAGAGTAAAAGCTCAAATGGGTAGAAACGGGCCGCGGTCGAGTTGGATTGGCTATTAACCCATTTAAATCGGCCCTTTATTTAATTTACTGTGAGCATACCTTTAGAAAATCAATACCGGAGTACACAATGTGACAACTTGAAAGCTCTCTTATCTTCTCATCAATGGCCTGAAACATAAAATAAACCAAAAATAATATGTTGTTTTTCATTATTTTCAAATGAAATACTATTCAAGCCATGTAACTTTACCTGCCTCTGACGGTGAATCATGGTTGATAAATCAGTGTATGGAAGCTTTGGGTCAATTTTACATTCCATAAGAATGCCTCCATCATAATCTTTTATATACCTATAACACCACATATTTAAGATATACTAGGAGACAGCCTATGAATTTTAATAAAGCAAAATAAGATGTGAGCTTCTTAAAATTTCATATATATACCCATGCCATCGTTCTCTCTCCAAGTTAATATTTTTTGTAAAGCCCTGAAATGAACATACAGATTTGTTAATTGGTTCACTAAACAATATTACTAGAATAAGAACATCTTAAAAAATTTGCCACTTTACCACATCAGCTTTCCACTAAGTTGTCAAAAAGTTGCTTTTAGCAATTATAATTACATTAACTCTAAACATAAACAAATATTTATGATGTTCAAAAGTTTTTCACATATCTCCTCGATTGTAAGAACTAATTTAACGTTTACAAAGACGAATGACAATAAAATCTTATATGACATTCATGTTTTTTAACGCTTGCTATTGGTGTCATTATTAATGTTCTGACCGGATCTTTAAAATAACAAATTTGATATAAAAAATCTTTTAACTTTATGTTAAATATTTAAGTTTTGTAAATTGGTTAGAATGTGATACGAGTGTGAAAAGAAATTAAGAAAAAAGTTAAAAATGAAAAAACTAAATATAAAGATTTTATCATTATAACATGAAAGCCCTAACCATGAACCATGTTACCAAAAAATTATAAATCATGTACCTGTTTATTAAAATAGCCGACAGCATTGTTGTCTGCATATGTTAGAAAATGAGTGAGCCCGTCCACATCTCGTGCATGTTGTTTTAAATGGTTCATTAGTCTAGTCCCATAACCCTTTACTTGTTCATCTGACGTGATTGCACAAAAAGCTATCTCTCCAAATTTTTGGCTAAAATGTCACACACACAATAATAAACCAACGATAAAAAAAACAAAAAAAAAAGCAATATAAGATAGTAAACAAATGCACATATTTATCTCTAACGGGAGATATTAATCATATCATATGATAACACATGTAACACTTGTACCTGATATAAGGGCGGTATGTAATGCCACCAACAACAGTATTGTGTCTGATAACCATTACGGATTTGTGGCCTCTGCATCGATTTACATGTACAGTTAAAATATTATTTAAAGATGATGAAATATAAACCTAGAAGCACTATTTCTGTATTATTAATAAGTTATTTAACCATTTTCTATGAAGAACACATGCTAACAACATACCTATCCATCACAAGACGAACAATGTATTCTTTAGGCATGTTAGGTAGTTGCCTTGCAAAAATATTCTTCAGTCCAATTAACCTTTCAAAAATATGAATATTAGTGTAACTGTTGCACTTAAAAACAATGTTAATATGTCCATCTATTAGACTACTATTATTATTATACATAACAAACACTAGTTTACAATTTACAAGGCCCTTTATTTGAATGAATACATAAAACTAGAAGCTTTTTTCATCCTATTTGTTTGATATGAAGCGAGAGTAAGACTGTACTCAAAACAAACGAAACCGAACAAGGCCTTGCTCATGTTCGTCCGTTAAGCTTTTATCAGACAAGCAAACGGTTCACAAACACCTAACCGAACAAAATTTCTTGTTCGTGTTTGTTCATTAAAGAAATGAACTTGTTTGTGAACGGAGAATGGTTAGTGTCAACAGTAGTTTACCAAGTTTGTGTTGAAGTTGTTTTTAACATTCATATTCATATGTTAATTTACATATAAATTAATCAAATGATACTCATATACATTTTTGTTTTATAGTTAATAATTTGCTTAAATCTATATGATAAGATTAGAAAAGTCAGTAACAAATATTTATAAAAAATAAAAAACTTCAACGAACAAACACTAAACTAGGGCTGGCAATTCGTGTCTTAACAGGTTTAACAGGTAAGAGGCGACGCGCGTAACACAAATATCAAACTTTAATACGACTCGTTTAACTCCTTTATATGTCATGACTATAAGACAGTTTTAAGTTTTGTGTACCAATAAGGGATAATGAGGGAGTCTAGCCTACTAATATCAATTACTTAAGAAAATAAAAAATTCGCATACCGCACTTTTTTTATTAACAGGTCTTATCGTTTATCGTGTCTTTAACAGGTAACCAATTACCAGCCCTACATTAAACACATTATCAAACTTTCTGAATGAACACAATTGAACAAACATCTCATGTTCGTTCATTTAGTTAATCAAACGAAATTCCGTGTTCATGTTCGTATCATTTATTAAACGAACGAAAACTAACAATTCACTAAGCTTTCAGTTGTTCACAGTCCTAAGAAAGAGAAGTCTATACCAAATCATATGCTCATCAATTTTATCATTCGATACACATGCAAACTTCAGTTTTCCTGTTTCCTCCTGCAAAAAAAATGATATCAACAACCTGGTTTACAAAAGCGCAAAATGATCAAAACAGAAACTACCTCTCTTTTCAAACTCTCCTCTCTGGCACAATAAGCTCCACTGGTCTGCAGATTCTCCGTAAATATACTCTTCACCGTATCCTCCTTCACCACCAAGGAGGCGGGAGTGGAAACCGACGCCTCAGGTTTGGCTCCTTCACTCGGCTCAATTTTGACGGAAGTGTCGGTCTTGAGCTTGGTGTTGCGGCCGTCGAGGCGGGAGGCGGTGAAGTTGCGGATGGAGGAATCGTCGTATTCGTCCTCGTCGTCGTCCTCGAACTCTTCGGAGTCGTCGGAGTCGTTGCCGCCGCGGGCGCTGATGCTCTCGAGGTCGTCGTTGGAGGTCAGGGCGCCGTCGAAGGAGGAAGGGAAGGGCGGCGCGTGGTCTTCAGGCGCGGTGAGCTTGCGTTTGTGGATGGATGACGTGGCGGAGGCGGAGGCCGAGTGTGACGGTGATGGAGATTGTGAGCTTCGGAGTGGTGCGGTTGAATTGCCGTCCATTTCATAAGAACTGAATTCAATTCAATACAATTTTGGTTTTGGGAATTAGGGTTTTGCAGTTTTAACACATGACCAAGATCCAGAAAACGTCGCAAGGGACCGTTACTTTAATTTAGGACCCGGATAATGGATTCAGATTGGAAAGCGTTTCTGGTCAAAACAAGTTGGTGTGAAAAATGGGTTTTCTTAAAAATGGCTACACTCGTGGCATAGGGCACGCATGTTGGTTACGCACATTTCAGTATTGGTTATGCCTTTGCTCAAAGTACAACGAAAGAACCATTGCTCGAAATATTGTTGTGAATGGATCGATTCAGTTTGTACGATGTGTTAGATTTCCATTTGAAGGTGACGTTTACAAAGCTCCCCGTGCATAGGGTTTAAGTGTGAGCATGGTATCATACCAGTATCGACCGGCACAATCCCGAATTTCTCAAGAACTTGGTACCGGCATCGAAATTTCTTGGTTCCGTGTCAGTATCATAGTAAATAATTCAGTAAATACCAGTACATGTATCGGTCGATACCGATCCCGATTTTCTTAAAACTTGATATCGGTACGGGTACCGAATTGCTTGTTCCGGTACCGATTCGATACCGATGCCCGATGCCATTTGCTCCTCCATAGTAGGAAACTCTTCTAGTTTGAATTTACATGTGACCTAACATTAGCATAACATCGTTTGACAATGTAACCTCATGAATTTACACGATAAGTTTAATTATTATTTACATTCACATGTGATTGCAACCTAGTATAAGTTAACATGTGATTGCAAATTAATAATATCATGGTATTCGTAATGGTTCCACAAAAAGGTGAACACGCTCGTGATGTTGTTGTCATGTAGATGAAATCGCCCCATAAGAAAGTGTGTAGTGGTTTCACATGAAAATTAAATAAAAAATCAATATTAAAAAAATTACGACGTGTAATGTGGTTAATGGTTTAAAAAATTGATTAAAATACAAATATGTCGAACGCTAATGTTTTACCAACCTATATGCCCTTTACACCCCAAAAACGTCCACAACTAATAGTGTGCGGTAGGCCACCCCACCTATTTTGTAACTTTATAAAAGTGGACGTTAGCATATGAAAAAAGGTGGTGGCGGGTGTCAACGCCCCAACCAATGGCGAAAACATCGGGGTGCAATGTGGTAGATTGATTCCAAAGAAATTCAGTGTCATAACTAGATTTCAATAGATTAAATTATATTGTTTTACATTACTAATGAAAATACAACTTGTCCATAATGAAACATATAATAACAAAATAATTGAGCATAGTCTTGATTTTAAAATTTGGTGTGTATCTAAATCCACCCTAAATAGTTTTCTTGCAACAATTTTTCAAGCATTTCCTGCAACATTGTAAAAATATCCGTCAACATAAAAATGTTGGTGAGCATACAAGTTTGATTTTACATAGCATAATATAGAATAAATCTCAAATCCACATGACTAAATTATGTTTAGTTTTAGAATTCATAATAGCATGCATGACTATATTTCAAACCATAGATTAAGCACCAGCATATCCTTATTATCAACATAACCAGGCCGTAATAGAATACTTGACAATGACCTCAAACAAAAAGGTGGTGTGTGAATCCTATAAGGTTATACATGTCAACGGAGGCTTGCGAAGTTAATGAAAGTAGCATGTCAACTTATTATAGCATGTAGATTGAATAAACAAACAAATAGAATTAGCATGTATTAGAATTGAGTTTGCTTGAGTGGAAATAGAGTGTGTTTGAGTTAATGTGATTTTTTAATAACAATGTTACATCCCAAAGGTGAAAAGTTTAAAAGGGATCGAGTATACTAACGGTTTGGCGATTTAAGTTACGAAAGGAAAGATTAAAGTCTTGGAAGTTTGAACACCGACGTCACCCTAAAAGGTAAACGGAAGTGTGTAAGCATGAATGGTAAAATATGTATGTATGTATGTATGTATGTATGTATGTATGTATGTATATATATAGGGGATGGTTCATACGAGAAGTAATTTTACAGCGAGAAGTGCGAGAAATTAATCTTAACCATTGATTATGTGTAATCAATGGTGGAAATCATAAATGCCACATTTGTAATTATTAGGACATTGTTATAACAAATATAAAAGTAAAAAGGGTAGAATTGTCATATATAAATAGGCATAATTAATTTCTGAAAGTGTCTTCATCAGTTTCCCCATTTCTATGCATTAATTAATATAGCAATTGTATTTAAGTTGCTAACTTGAGTTTGTGTTCGTAACTTGCTTGTGTATGACATGTGTAGCTATGTATAGGTTTACTTAACATGTATAATTTCTTTTTTTATTAAACTTATTTGATGTGTGGTGGACATTATTTATATGTAGGACATTTTAATTATTTATAGTTTTGTATTGTTGTGTAGTATATAATGTTGGATTTGTTGTATATCATGTTTGTTATACGTGATTATTTGTTATTGGTTATCTTAAAATCTGAAAGTATAGGAGTCATTAATTGTGTAAATTCAAAAGTGATGATGTATGGGAGTCTAAATGGTGTTCGTTTAAATGTAAGTGTTGGTATTTTTCATGTTTATCTGTGTCTATTTGGTTAAAAAAATTTCCTACACATAAGCACATAACCTACGCATGTATACAATAGCTTACACAAAAACAAATAACCTATACTTGTGTTTTCGCATGACCTACACACATATGTTTTCATATATAAAATCATATTTCCTACACATGTACATATAACTTGCATATAACTTACGCATATGTACAACCTACACAAAAAACATATAACCTACACATATGTATATTAACCTACACAAAATACATATAACCTACAATTATATTTTCGCATGACCTACTTACTTATGTTTTTACATATAAAAACGTATTTCCTACACTTGTTTAATAAGTAGTGTATATTTTTTTTTGATACATAGGACATTTCACAAAATTATAATTATGTATCGGTTTGTAGTATATATTGTTGGATTTTACGATATAACTTTTTATTGTTGTGTTTTTTAATTTATTTTGATTCTATGAACCCTTGTTTTTTAATATCATAATTGGTAAATTCGCTTTTTCTCTAAAGATAAAGTGAAAATGATAGCTTTAGATTGTTTAGATCGTTGCCGATTTTATTGTTAAATTATAAAAATCATTAAATTATAAATTAAAATAAGACGTATTTTGTTTGTTGATAAACAGTAACTAGGAAAACATAGATTATGAGACTTCGAATTATATATAAATTATAATTAAAATGGCAAAATTCAGATTTAAAAAAAGTTTGTTTGTTGATAAAGAAATCGATGTGATTTTTTTGTAACTAGAGAATATAATATATACTTTATAATAATAAAATAATAACAAACAAATAAAGTGTAACTTGCTCTAAGATAGTAATTAATTACTAAACATAAAAAAAACATTTGTACTAAAATACCCTTATGATTAAAATAAATCATATAATAAAAGAAAATTTCTAATTGGTTGGTTTTATTTCTCGCTCTAAGAATACTTCTCGCATGAACATAATCCTATATATATATATATAATATACTAGTAGGTACCCGCACGATGCGGCGGCGACACTGATTTACAATGTGATATTCGTTTTAAGTTAGTTTATCAATGCTCTCGTGATATATTATGTATTAGTATTGTTTTTTTTTTTTTGAATGGTCAACCAAAGCGAAAATTTTATAAACAAAACAACACGAAACATTACAAGCAAGATACTGGTAACGAACACAAAGAAATATCTCCACCAAAAATACAAACAACACCTAACCCACCGCCCGTTACATCTTAAAATTAAAACTTCTCCATCTCTCCCAAGTTAGGCCCGCATTTTTCCCCCGAGTTCTTTACCCACAAGAAGCTTAACGCTTTAATCTCGTCGACCACACTCCCAGTGGTAATTGGTTTCCCCTAGTACACGAGTGCATTCTGCCAGAGACACCAAACCATTGTCAAACACACCGCATTAAAAGCTTTTGCTTTCCTTTTTAATAGTTGATAAAACCGATGACACTCCGACAAATCTTTAACCGAAAAGGCAAAAAAGGGACTTATCTTACACCAAGACGAAATGATACACCACACCGATTGGGCAAATTGACACGAGACCACCAAATGTTCCGCCGACTCCAAATCCTCTTCACTAATCGGGCAAATGGCCGACGTCACCATAACCCCTCTTTTAACCAACTGAACCATAACCGGGATACGTTCCATTTCCACTCTCCATGCGTGAATAACAACCTTTTTTGGAACCCAATTATTCCATTCCAACACGAAGTTAACGCCCGTATTTCCAAGATCCTCGATCTCGGACTTCATACTTCTAACCGAGAACCCGTTTTCTTTATCAATACTCCACATTAGTCGATCCGACCCCTCACTCAAAACAACTGGTTGGCAAGCTAATAAAAGACACCTAAGTTCATCCAACTCATCTAAACCTACTGGTTGTCTGCTCCATCCCCACTGTCCACACACTTCATCATCGTACATCCGTAACCGATCTGAAACAAAGCAGCCCTTTCTTTTCTCCAACGCGAAAAGCAGAGGGAACCTATAAAAAAAGGAGTATCTCCCCGCCAGTTGTCGTACCAAAACAAAGTATTCGTCCCGTCCTTTACCTCCTTACTGATCATTTTTTCAAGTCAATTCCAAGAGCTAAAAGTTCCTTATTAACGTTCACAATATGTTTCCATGGACCCGGAATGGAAACCTTGGCCGGAATGAACGACCACGACCTCTCTGAGTGATTTATAGCCCATATAATTTTTCTCCAAAGTGCATCCTTATCATTTTTAAACCTCCACCACCATTTTGTGAGCAGGGCGAGATTTGTTTCTTTGAGCGACCCGAGTCCTAAACCCCCTTTACGAACCGGAGCAACTACCCGATTCCAAGCTACCCAATTTATTTTCGACTCCTCCTCCGAACCTCCCCAAAGAAAAAGTCTTCTAATTCTTTCAAGTTTTTCAGTAACCGCCTCCGGAGCTTTATACAAAGAGAAGTAGTAAGTAGGGAGAAAATTAAGAACTGATCTTATTAACGTCACTCTGCCTCCAATCGATAACTTATTCGCTTTCAAAATTGATAATCTCTTTCTAAAAACTTCTACAATCGGGTCCCAAGATGCAATCAGGTTTATATTACTGCCTACCTGTAACCCAAGGTATTTAAATGGAAAGGCTGCCGTTCGACATCTCAACAACCCCGCCATAACCATCCGCTCCGGCTCCTCGACCCTTATTCCGTAAAGGCAACACTTGGAAAGATTAATTCGTAGGCCCGACACTAAATAAAAGCATCGCAGTATACGCCTTAGGTTCACCACATTCTCTTTTTCCCACTCACCCGTGAACACAACGTCGTCTGCATACAAAAAGTGAGACACCTTTGGACCACCAGACCCACACCTCAAACCTTTGTACAACCCAGCCCTCTCGGCCCTCTTCATAAAACCAGTAAGTGATTCCATCGTCAACACAAAAAGAAAAGGTGAGAGTGGATCGCCTTGGCGAAGACCTCTCGAACAATCAAACTCCGGGGTCGGCGAGCCATTTACAAGCACCGACGCCCGACCCCCTCAAGTATAGATCTAATCCACCTTCTCCATTTACACGGAAAGTTCATATGTTCAAGAACCGCCATCAAAAAATCCCAATTTAATGAGTCGTAAGCCTTTTCAATATCCACTTTAAATATCATACCGGTTTTTTTTTATGTTTTTTTTCCATGCCACCAACTCATTTAGGATAAGCGACCCTCTAGAATACTCATATTTACCAAGAAAGCCGTTTGTTCCACCGATATCAACTTTCCAATCACTTTCTTTAACCGAGTTGCTAGAACTTTAGAAATCACCTTATTTAGGCAGCCAATTAAACTAATCGGCCTGTAATCCCCCAAGTTTATCGGTCTTTAACCTTGGGAATTAGAGCTAAGAACGAAGCAATAACCCCATAAGATGACCGACCAACCTCTAAGAACTCATCGAACACCTTCATAAAGTCAGCTTCAAAACAAGGCCAACATCTTTTGATAAACTTAAAGTTGAAACCATCCGGGCCAGGAGACCGATCCCCCTCGCAATCCCAAACCGCCTTTTTGACCTCTAACAGAGAAAACGGTTCTAACAACCCCCTAGCCTCCTCCCCGTTTAGAGAGTTGGCATCAAGGCACCGGACCCGAGGTCTAACCACGAAAGTTTCAGTGAACCTTAACTTAAAAAAATTATACACTTCTTCTTTAACCACCGCGGGAATGGATACCCATACATCATCAATCAATAACCCATGCATGCGATTTGAAGAAAGATTAGCATTCAAGTTGCCATGAAAAAAACTAGAGTTATCATCCCCATCTATTGCCCACCTTACCCGTGCCTTTTGCCTCAAGTCACTTTGTTTAACCCCATCTGCTTCCACAATGAAATTTGAGCACTCGAGTCTTTCCCCTATCTCCACATCCGATAAGTGTCTCTGTTTAGCCAGGCCTTCCAATTCGACAAGTCTTATTTTTTTCTGTTCATACTCTCCATTAACACCTCTTTTCTTCACCTCAAGCCACCTTATTATTCTATTTTTCAACCATCTCAATTTGATGGTAAGAGCTAAGTCGGCTGGACCATCAAACCTGAAACGATCACTTTGGCCAGCCACAAAATCGAGAAACCCGGAATTTCCAGCCAACTGTTAAAAAACCGAAAATGGGTGTGGCCGAAATCCGTCGGGACCATGCTAAGAAGCAACAGTTTATGGTCCGAACACCCTTTAGAAAGCACACTCAGAGATGCAAGAGGCCACTTATCTTTAAAGTCATTAAACACGAGGACCCGGTCGATCTTGCTAAACTTATCACCCCTGTCGGACACGTAAGTAAACCGCCCCCTCCCATATGGTATTCATCCAGTTCCGCCTTTGCGATGAACTGATTAAATGTGTCGGCGTGAGACGCAATAAAATCAGAATATAAACGTTCTGATGGGTCCCGAACGTCATTAAAATCCCCCACCATAACACACATACCCAAACATGATCGTCTTTTTTCCAATAACGTATTTGCTACACCGGTGTGATCTATCTATGTCATAAGTATTTACATAACACAATTAAGAAAATTCAGAAACATAAATATGAAAATGTAAGTCATAAACATTGCTACAGTTTAATAAGAAAACATAAGTCTTATACATAAGCATTAAAAAATAAGCATCCTTGTGTTAACCATTTGCATTTTGAAATGATAGTTTTTAGTCATATGCCTTACACATCTCAATGACCTCATATACGTTTTTTGACCACCATTCTTCATCCCAATCGGTACCAGGTTCTTCTTGTTTGACTGCTCCAGTAACTTGAAGATGAGTTTATACTATCTTCTCATCCTTAACTACCACATCTGCTAGATCAGGCTTCGTCACTTCAAAATGAAAACAATGTTCAGTCTCTCATATATGTTTTACCAAAACCAACAATGTTATATAGTTAGTATTTATGTTAAATTGATACATGATATTTCTTCTGAGTTTTTCTTTGTTCTGTCCATAGCAGATCTCTAATTTATGTAATCAAAAAACAAATAAGTTAGTATATTATAAATGATATAGATAGATTTGATAAAGGGGGCCATGTTTTACCTTTTTTAATTTAAGTTTCTGTTAGCAATGAATAAAGTATAATAATAAACTCAAAATGCATTTAAGTACATATTCGGAAATATTACAAGTTGCACAAAATCAATAACATACCAACATTTTATAACACATGTAGCTCTTTCATCACGCAATACTTCACGATAGACAACATTTGAGGTGTACACTCCATCTCGTCTAAAATATTTGACAGGATGTACTAATACCTTTGTATTTTCCCGTGATATCCCTCTTGACAATGCCACGTAAAGTTGCCCATGTGAAAATACAGAATCTGGTAGATAAACACCAACGTGCGGAATTGTTTGACCTTGAGCTTTGTTGATGGTCATGGAAAAGCTAAGTTGAATGGGAAATTGTTTTCTTATTAGCTTGAATGGGAACATGTCGTCTTCAGAAAGACTTAGTGGAATTCTTGGCAAAAATACTCTTTTTCCCATGTGTTGACCAACGGCAATTTCTATGTCAATAGCATTGTGTTGGAAACCCTTACATATTAATCTTGTGCCATTACATAGGCCAAGTGATGGATTGATATTCCGTAACAATATTACCGGACATCCAATTTTTAATCGAAGCTTATGAGGCGCCAAACCACTCACAGTTAGTGAGTTTAAGAACTCGATCAGATAGAAGTTGTTGTGATCATCTTTGACTTCATCAAAACTATAGTAAACTTTTTCCTCCCCTTGAAACATGTCAATCATTTGATCATTAATCTCATCAACACTCTCATTTCTAGTGGATAATATTGCCCTAGAGATTATATAATCCGAAGAATACAAGTTGTTTTGAATTGACGGATATATGACATTGATATAGTTCTTTTATAGAGTTTTATCGTATAGTGCATGGAATTGTCATGTCATCAGGTATACGGATAAAGCTTCCTTCGATTGGTTCTTCAGTTCCGTTACCGACTCTTAAAAGAAAATTAGAAAACCACATATCATTAACTGCTCTCATATTAATGGTCAACCGCATCTTTTTAGTCACAGACCAAAGAGGTGACATTCGTAGGCTAAAGTCTACAATTTGTGCACGAGTACCACGTTTAATTACCGGCAACACTTGTCTGAAATCATCCCCCATAACCATTATCTTTCCACCAAATGGGAGACGAACACCTATAATGTCTTGCAATGTTTGATCGACTGCCTCGATCGCTTGTCGTTTTGCCATTAATGCTTCATCCCAAATGATTATTTTAGCTGCCCTGATTAGTTTAGCGGAACCACTTTGTGTTGTGAGGCCACACATTGAATTACTATCAACTTTAAGAGGAATCTTGAATCTCGAGTGAGCTGTTCTCCCTCCTAGCATATTATTAGCTGCAGCACCTGATGAAGCTGTTGCAAGAGAAATAAGACCACGTGAACGAATTTCAGCAAGCAAAGCTTTGTACACAAACGTTTTTCCTGTTCCACCTGGACCATCAATAAAGAACACACCTGGTACATTATTATCCACGTGTGTCATTATCTCATCAAACACGAGTTTTTGGTCAGAATTAAGTGAATCTTTGGCACGTAAGTGCTCAGCTTCACAACTAACCCATACTCCTCTTGAACCTCACGATAACCTTCATGTTGTAAGTTAAGTTCTTCTGTTATGCTTGGAAGATCAAACCAATTGATATTTTTACCCATTGATTGTAAAAGGTCCCTAATTTCGGTAAGAACTAAATTACAAACTCGTTCGACACTTTGACAATGTAACTGATGATCTTTAGAAAGTGAATCAAAGTGGTCATTCCATAACTTTCTAACATCTCCAGGTTTGCAAAAAAATCATTATGATCGCGAATAACATTCTAAGAGCACTGGGAAACTGAAATAAAGAGGCTTCTGTGAGACATTGCGATAAACTTTCATCGTTCTCTATTAAGCCTATCTCAAGAGCTGCTTTTCGAAATGTGGTAAACTGTACACCGTTAACTGTGCAAAGATCTTCAAAAGAAGTAGGCCCTTTGATATTCGACAAAAGTAGGTGTAGGTAGTACCTTTCTCATTCAGCCGGATTAGCAGAAACAATTGTGATTTACGTAAACGACGAGTCCAACGACTTGAGCCTCCAGTCCACGTAAAATGTTTTGGAAAATCTTTATACAAATATTTCCTTGTTGTTTCATCCGCTCTATTTGTATCAAAAAATGCAGTTAACATGGTTCTTTTATCTCTTTCCCTATCAACAATTTCAGATATTGTATCATCATCTCTAAATCTAACCATTTGATTATTAGGGAGATGAAGTTGTAATGCCAAAACAGCGGGATGGATTTGAGAAAGAGAAAAGGAAAAAAATACGCCACATTGCCTCCAGGGGAGATACGTAGCGTGCATCTTGAAATCTCTTTATCTCGTTAATAACAACCTCTTGCTCATCTTGATCGATTTGAATAACTTGTTTGTCATGTCCTTTGTAAATATATTTGAATAAATATTTCACAGATTTAATACTTGGAGCAAACTTCGACATTCATGTGGCAGTTGAACATTATCAAAAGCTTTGGGTTATACGGGACAACCCATCTGTTATCAAGAGTTGTTCCTCGTACAACCATCTTTATTCCGCCGTTTCTTCTTCTATATAATGGATATGCATCTTCTCCTTGCGTTGTCTGTTCATTAAATTGTCTAGGATAGCGGAAGCGACAAACTTTACGATCATTCTTCAATTGCATACAAGGACTGTTTGTTCGTAATTGTCCGCAAGGACCATGCATCATGTGATTGACGACAAGCTCGTGTAATTTGGGATACCTTAGTATGTTAGGAATTTCAGCACACACGACCTTATCATAATGGTCTGGATTACTGATTTTGTGCTGGGAGTACATAATAAGAAGAAAATGCGCATACGGCAAACCACGCTTTTGAAACTCGATGATATAAATGTATGCCTTAACTTCTCCAAGGAGATGCTTCTTGAAGAGTTGTTCCTTAAGATCCTCTAATTTGGCACGGAAAACTCTTGAAACAAGGTATGGACGATCTTGTGCGGTTTGAACATCTTTTAAATTTTCACGTATCCCAGGCCAACCAGGATTATACGTCATTGTAAGGAACAAATCAGGCTTGCCGTCATCTTGAACTAAAGTCATCGCATCAAGAAACCGACGTCGCATGTCGCGAGACCCTCCAATGAAATATGCAGGCAACACAATCCGTTTTCCAATTCTTCTTGGAAGAACCTCACCAGCATTGACACAATCCACAATACCTTGGTACAAATCTGCTCTTATCTTAGCCTGGTTTTGTTCACAAAATTGTAAGCGTGACGTCTCAAGCTTATATAAACATCAACAACAAACTGTTGTAGCAATCTGCCACTGAACAGAATCACGTTCTCGGTAGATCGAATTTGGAACTTGTAACAGTAGTACTCTCGCATAGCCACTGTTGTTCTACCACTTCGTGTGTTAGCCTCTGAAAAAAGATAGGTAAATTGTTGGTACTTTTCATTAAAAATAACACACGCTAGGGTACTATTTATAACCCTCACTTAAAAAAGATACGTAGTTTGTACCTTCCGTTTCTTCTTCGATATTATCGTGATTGTTGTGAACTTCATTGATTAATACTCCTTGACGTGGTATGTTCAAAATGCCAACCCGACTCACCATTAGGAAAAAATAGAGGATATGACAATGGATCGTAACAACCAAAGTACGGCTGGATAGTTTGACTATATTCATACCTACCGTATACAACAATACTTCTTTTGTACGAAGTGATATTGTCATTTCCTTCAACCCAAATACCAGCAACCTATACAATGGTGCAATAATAAGTAAAATAATCAATACTATATTTGTGTTACTTTTAGAGAAAACTTTGAAGTAAAGTAATATATTAAAACCTCAGATGTTGTTGGTCGATTGTACACCCTTTGGTCAAGTTCCACCGAAGCATTCAAAGTGACTCTGTAGTTGTCTAGAGGTCCTAGTTCTGCAAGACTTCGAAATGTGTTGACGTATGTGTTTGTAGACAGAATACTTGTCAACATCTTAGTAATTCTTTCATCAAGATTTGGCCATCGGAGTCTATGATCCAACTCAGTATCAGGATCATAAAAATATAATTGTAAGTACCTAGGTGTTCCATCCCTCGAAACTAATTGATCGATTTTGTGATATATTCCTTTATGTGCACGAAATGTGTATACACTGTCTCTCATAGTGTTCATTGTGTCATCCAATGTCACACCCATTGGGGTGAAAGAAAAATGGGTGTTATAGGCACGTATGTTTTGCCTAAACAATTTACCAATATCATCTTGTGATGTGAAAAGTCGGTACAATTCATCTGGAATTTCTGAATTTGCTAACATTGTTTTCCCACTAATACAACAAAAGGTAGCGAATTCATATGTAAATCGTTTTGCTCTGCAATGAGGACATGGACTCCATTCCTTCAAGACACGGTGCTCTCTAGGTATAGCATCATAAACAAAACTATACGGATCCTCCTCAGTGTTCACATCTCGGGTGGATAATGGATCAATAACGTCACAAAATTGAGGCAATAATGTATGTGGTTGAATTCAAAAACCTAAGAAATTTGTTTTATTAAGTAACGGAAGTCATAAACGACGACAAGTTTAATAAAGAAAGCATTATTAAATGAACAGAAACCTCGTGAAATTTCATGTGTGACTTCATTAGCTACATAGGGGAGCGTGTTTCTCGGCGTACTATCATCAGTCGGAGTTTGTGTACTTTGAATACCATTTGAACAACGTCTTCCATTCTCTTTATGTCTATCATAACATCGTTTATTATACTCCTTTAGTTTTTCAGTTGAACTACTTGACACATTCTCTTTTAGCATCGGTGTTACTTGACTACTGTTAGTTTGTAAAGTTCTTAATGGTATTCTTTCTGTTGATCTATTACTCATTAAAGATACAAATGAATCACTTTGGGAGATATCGCCGGCTCCAACTTTCAGTACTTTGTTATTTTCTTTGTGTGAAGCATAATATCGCTTGTTACGCTCTTTTCTTTTTTCAGCCGACGTAGAAGCACCCGAGGTAGAAGCATCATTACGATCTTTCGGTTGTCCATTAGTCATTTTAAATTGATAAATACCTTAAGAATTGAATAAAAGAGAGTTATGATAGACAACAAGTAGACCACACCTTCTCTTTACATGCATGACCTTGTAATCGTCCAAAGCATCAACGTACAAACCAATAGCATCATCGTTATTTTTAATAAAACCATGAAAATCAGGTGTTGATAAATGCTTATAAGCACGAGTGATTGGATTCCAAAGAAGCAACTTAGATGTATGATTCAAGCAAACACACAACAATCCATCCAACTGTGAAATAATCGAGACATCACTAAATACAGCATTGAATGGAAAAGAAATGATGGTGCTAGGCCCATCATTAGAGGATTGAAAGTTGATTGGATGAATAGATCACGTTACGTCGCCAATTAAAAGAGTTCTCTAATTAGATGAAATTAATGAACGGGAACAATGTAGCCTTACAAAGTCTTGTGTTGACAATAAAGTATACCATTCCTTACAAACAGACCTAGAACAACCTACTACCTTTGTTGGTACCCTTGTCAATATCTCAAACACGATTATTTCAACATAAAGGTCAACCATGGTGATACCTTGGTTTATCTAGTAATTACGACATGTCTAGGTTAGAGTTTGGTAAAAAGTTGGGTTGATTACGTTACATGTAAATAAAGTCATATATAACATAATAAACCACAAGATATAAAAAGATTTCATGTAAAGTAAAACATGCTTCCACTTATAACTGTTTGAAAGAATATTATCTAGAGAAAGTGAAGGTGATATTTTGTGTGGTGACGATCACGGCCGTTCAAATATGTAGTGTTTAGTTATAAATATATGTGTTTTTGTCTTAATTACATTTATGTCTTGTATTCTCGTCTCACATATGAGATGGTATTTTGGGTTTAGCTTTTTTTCAATAACTTGGTAATTTTCTTTTGTATGCTATTTTATAAAAGTTCTTATCCGAGTGTGAGATTTTTTGTTTAATATGTAATGCAAGATATAGGAACATAAGTTCTTGTTCGTTACATAATTTAGAAACGTAATAAAACCTAAAATAAAACAAATGCCTAATGATAGAGGCTGAAATTCAATGGTTTTGTTAAGACGTCAACATGAATACATATTGTAAGAACGACCCATCCTTTCTATATCACGTGCCTCGGGCATGTTTGGTTCATAGGTAACCGTTGTTAAATCCGTAGAAATGAAAATATTCACTGAAAACAAAAGAGAATATATAAGTTTTTGTAAGGTATGCAAGGCTTTCATAAATTTTATTATTTTAAAAAATATATTGGCAAGGTTATACACACCCTCTGGTAAACGAACCAGCTTCACTCGAGATGCATAGACAATAAGATTTCTTGCGATTGCTTGATAAGTTCTAACAATATTTGTTTGCTTCGTGTCATATAAAATCATCCGAATTATGAAACCGCTGACACATATATTTAATCTTAGAAATCACAAACTATATCTTATATTATTATATGCGATGAAATTTAAATAATAAAAGTATTTTATGCGAGCGTTGACTTACGTTGCGTCTTGAAGAATCATAACAAAATGGTGGCGCCCCTTTTTTCGCTTACCCATGACAATCCGGCCAACCACATCTACAATGACGCAATAGTTCTTATTGGGCGCACTATCTATACAATATCTTTGACAAAACTAGAATCGAGAAATGTACACGTACCAATAGTTAACTTTTGGTGTCTTCTATCATGCTTAAGAATTTGAATAGAAGGGACTAATGGATACAGTAGAAACTAGGGGTGTCAATCTTGACCCAAACTCTTTCAAATGAGTCAATTTGAGTTGTTTTAAAAGTTAAATGAGTTGGTTTGGGTAAAAGGTTTTAACTAAATGGTTCAAAATGAGTCATTTGAAATTTCATCCTTTTATTTTTGGGTCAAAATGGGTTGACAAGGTCAAAGAAATGGGTTGATGTGGGTTAGTGTTCTAAGGAAATGTGACAGGTTTCGGATCGGAACGGGTTTTCGTACAAGACAGGTTTCGGCACGAAACGGGTTTCGGATTTGAACGGGTTCGGTTCAGGTTTCAAGCCAACACGAGTTTTCACCCGTGACGTGTTAGGTTTTGGTTTCTTTTGTTTCTTTTTGGTCGATTCCGGACTCGTTTTGTTCGTTTTTTCAGTTTTGTCTTTGTTCAGTTTGAATTCTTTTAGTTTCCTTTTGATTGATTTTTTCGATTTCGATTGATGTGGTCCGGTTTTGGCTTTTTGTTTCTTTGTTTCATTTTCGTCGATTCTTTCGGTTTCGGTTCGATTCTAGGTGGGTTTTTTTTTTGAACGAGGAAAACGTATGAAACATTTTTGTGTTTTTACTTTTTTTGTTTATGATTTATATTTTGAGTTATAAACTTTTTATTATTATTTTTGAATATTTTTAAGGGTATTTTATCTTAATAGAAAACCCCTCAAAAAAAATTCAAAAAAAATAATAAAAAAAATCATAACTTAAATATAAATAAAAAACGAAAAATCTAAAATAAACTAAAATGTTTCCGCAATTATTTTCGTTCACAAAAAAAAAAAATAAAAAAAAAAAAACTCAAAACCCGGTTCGACCCTAACCTATTTCGACCCAAACCAAAACAACTTTTTTTTCATTGACTCGTTTTAACCCAAACTCATTCTGACCCATACTCGTTTTGACCCATGACTCATTTCAACACATGACTCGTTCGACCCAACCCAACCCATTTGTCACCTCTACCCTTTATCTTTCTTATCTACACACACACATTAAAGAACATCAACCACAAAATAGTTCCAACTCTGCAAGCCCTGGTAAGAAATCTAATTCTCGCATGCTTAAACCGATAATGAACTGATCAATCTTTCTAAAACTATTTTCTGTTTCATTCTTCAAAACCTTATATTCATATCTTGACATCAAGGCTCCCAAGACCGTGTGAAGCATTATATACTCTCTGTGACATTTAAACCTGGTAAGAATTTCATCCCTGTCAATCTACATATGCAACTACCTTATTGTCTTTTTGGTTTCTAATGCAAATGCCAGTTAAACCTACATGCAGTTCCAAACTATTAGCTTTTATGTGTTTTTAATAGAACTTGTTTGTATTCAATTCCAAATTGTTAGCTTAGATTTTATGTGTTTTAATAGAACTTGTTTGTATTCAATTCCAAACTATTAGCTTAATTTATTATACATAGATACACATTTATTTCCAAAAGCTAAAACAAGTAGCCAATTCATAGGTAACTGCTCCCAAAACAGCTGCAACAATGTCCATGATGAAATGACTTAACAAGATTCTCATTCGAAGTTTTATATAATTTACTATAAAAAAACTTAACTAAAGTAAATTAGCATCAAACTAGGTTAATCATTTGTGAAGTTTGAAACACTCTTCAAACTCACTCAAATGAGAATCCAAATTAGATCAAAACAAAAAAAATCATAAATTGATCCCAAAATTCAATTATTATTATTGAATCAAAACCCCCAACCTAAACAAAGGTAGATTCTGCTTAATTTCTCGAATTTGATGAAACCCCAATCTGAACAATTATTCCTATAGAATCAAACCAATTGTCCAACAATAATATAGAATATTTTATAGTGTCATGTAAACTCTGACTATTATTATAGAATTTCAATGATATCCTAAATAGCAATCCTTTAAACAGTTAAATCAAAACGTAGTTCTAAAATTGTTAGCAGTAGGAAAATCAACCATTATTAGCATTCAATTAAGTAAAAGATTTAAGTGTAACTGAGGGAGAATTGGTACTTACGTGAAACCCTAATGGCTGGTTTTCAGGGACAAAACTGTGATTATTATAAAATTAGAAGCGGTAATAAGTTTCTTAAAGGTCAACCATCATGCTTTATTAAAGAGAGAGGCTCTTTACCGAGAAATAAGTAAGAGATGAAGGTTAAAAGCATGATGGTTGACCTTCTAACACTCCAAAAGTTCATAGGTTTAGCCTATCTATCATAGTCTGAATTCATTTTGATATGTGATATGTGACATGATTTCATGAATATTATGAAGTTTAGGTCATGTGTGGTCTAAATCAGTTGACATCCTTTTCTAGTTTTACATGTTCAGGGTAAGCTTTTGTGAGTACACTTGAAAGCACCCGTGTTGACATATTGGTTATAGTAAGAAGTGTTTTGTTTTGTTTTGTTTTGTTTTGGGTGTGGTGTGGAAAAGTAATGGAGTAGGGTGTCTGGGTATTAAATCTCCCTTTTGCAATCCTATTTTTATTGAAAATGATTATTCGCGGGGCCTCTCAGAAACAAAAAAAGCAAGAGTTGATTGGGTCAAAACTTCCTTTTTCATGTATGTTGGGTGCTTAGACCATGTGTAGTCATAAAGCTCTATTATCAGGGGTTATGCGTCACGTGGCGCCCAGTCAGAGTTATGGTTTTTTACAAAAACAGGCTGTAGTCATAAAGCTCCACTACCAGGGATTATACGCCACGTGGCGCACAGTCACTATTAATTTTTTTTTTTATTTTTTATTAAAATAATCAAATAATAATATTTATTTGATATGCTTCTATACACCTGTTTGTTTGATATGCTCAAAAGCCAATCTTATCTTCATTTTCTTTACCTATTCGGCTATTCACTTGATTAACTTTACCAACTCATCTTCAAAACAATCTAACTCTTTACCAACTCATCTTCAAAACAAACTAACTCTTGACTAAAACAAACTAACATCTTCAAAACAAGATCCTCCGTCAACGGGTCACACTCTTCCACTATTTAAACCCACACACTTTCACCCCCAAATTCAAACCTAAACACACTCTAACTCTCACACACAAAATCCTAATTCCTCTGTTCTTTAAATTCATCACAATCCATTTAAAACCCACTTCTAATTCACTCAATTACACTCAATGTTTTCTTCCAATTGCTCAATTTCACCCCCAATTTGGTCCAATTAAGTCGTCCCCGGCTGTAATTGAAGCTCCGGCGAGTTTTTCGGTGACCGAGTAAATCAACCATCGCCGGAAAAGTCGCCGTCAATGGCTACACCACCACCTCCTCCTCTTCGATAACTAACTAACGGCTCTTTTTTTGATATTTGCGCCATTCCTGCATGTTTTGTGACCATTACACATGGTCTTAGTTTGGGTTGTAAAAAAGCTAGCAATGGAATGTATTTTATTTTTATGATAAGTTTGTTTGTTTCTTTGGTTTAAAAAGAAAATCTAAATCTATGTAAAGTGTCAAGTGAAAGTCATAGTTATTCAAAAGATACATTGTGAAAGTCAAATGAAAGATTTTTAAATAAGTTCTCAAAATTTAACACTCAATTAGTCTTTTTTTATCTATTTTATGCTCCACACTTTTAAATTTCACAACTTAGTCAATGCACGTATTCAACAAAGTCCAAATTAAATTTTAAATTGTTTGGTGTTGAATCCGTCACTTAAACACAAATAAGTAATGAATTACCAACCTCAAAGCCCACAAGAACAAAGTCCTTAACATGGAGACTTCCAGATGCACCTTCACTCAATCCGGACCCACCCTGATATGTTCATAGCATTCAAGTTAACTGTTGTTTCCCGTGTTCGTCGTCTGATTCGCCATGTTCATCGCCGTTGTTTTTGGTGTGTTTGGCTGT
>NW_027504976.1:102500-172645 GCF_021521415.1 Bidens hawaiensis
AAAAAGCTGTGATATATTGTATTATTTTGTATCTCATGTACTTGTCGCACACGTTTATTGTATTGTATAACATATTACACCTTATAATATCATACACTATGTTAAGTAATAGAATTCCATAATTGTGTAAAATGAAAACAAAACATCCTACTGTACTATTAAAACAAATTAGTTTGCCTCCACATGTCCCTTTCTTATTAGAAGATTACCTTTCCTTCCAAAATTATTTTTCACTTCTCTATTTTTCTCACCATTTAAATAAATTAAAAATAAATTCTATTCCTAATAATTAAAATAATTAATGTATTCATTTAAGTCAATAATAATACCGGTTTCCAAGTTTCAATTCTTTCAACTTCATTACACCCTTTCCTTCATACTCAACCTTACCTAATCAATAAAATCCTCCATACAATCGGCTATTATTTTATGTCAATCGGACAATGATTTGATTAGATCCGACATATTCAATTGACACCGTCATTCGTCTAAATAAGGGCAATCGACGATAAACGGAATACTCAATTACATCCCGGTAACGATTTCCGTCAATCAATGAGTAGATCCATGTCGATTGTTAATCAGATCTTCACTTCGATGGTTGTTTTACCGTCAATCGATGTTTTTTCTGGTTAGTATTTTATATTGTTAGGATAGTATGTTTAATTATCCTAGGTTAGTATTTTATATTGTTAGGATAGTATGTTTAATTCTTAATCTTAATTGTTAATGTTAATTGATATTTTTAATTGATAATTCCTATGTTTCCTATGTTAATAGTTAATGTATAATTCATTCCAGATTTCAACTACATTATATGTTAAATGTTAAATTTTTAAATTTTAATGTGTCATTGATTCCAATTTTCAATTATGGTATTTGTTAAATTTTTAATGTGTAATTGATTCCAAATTACAATTATAGTATTTTGATTTTTATTGATTCATATCATTAATAATACCTAACAACTTTTCAAAATCGGAATTTGAATTCGTAGTCAACTTAATGTCTAATTTTGTAAACATTAGTTATAATATAATTGAATTTATATCAATTTGAATTCGTAGTCAACTTAATGTCTAATTTTGTAAACATTAATTATAATATAATTGAATTTATATCATTTATGACTTATGAGTTATTATGATTTTGTTAAAAATAAATCCCTAATTACACTATGCAAATTTACTATATTTATTAATAAGTTATTATACAAATCCCTAATATATTCTTTAATTTTACTATATTTATTAGTAGTAAAATAAGTTTATATCAATATCAATTACATTTTTTGAAATCTTTGATTGTATTTCCTAAATTAACTGTATTTAGACTTTTCCTTTTTTTTAACAATTCAAACTTTCTAACAAATACTGTTTATCTATATATACTATAACCAGAATAAAGAGATTCACACACTTCTCACTTACTTACTCTTCGATTCATATTTGTATCATTGTCAACGTTTTTCATTTTCTTTCATACGGATAAATATTTTTTTAACTCATCTAAAAGTTAATTAATGAATCTTGAATCTTTGCTTGAATTTTTTATTTGTTACACAGCAACATGGAAGCATCAAATATTACCATGTTCAATGGTTTGGATGTATCGAACAACGATTGTGTACTGAAGATTCGTATACTCAGACTATGGCGTTTGAAGGACAACAATAAACCAGGAGAGGACTGGTCCATAGAAATGATTTTATATCTTTCTCCCTCTATATATATAATATATATATAATATATATATATATCTTTCTCTCTCTCTCTCTCTCTCTCTTGCGGTGTAACCATTTTTGTCGACTTTCTTTTCCATATTTTCCGGTAATGTATTTATTCTACGCTAATGGTCAATTCTTATGTATTATTTGCTATTGTCATTGTCATTTCATTTTCTTTGCACTTTGTTTTTTGTATTGTTTTTTATTCTAATATGATTTTCCTATAATATGTTTAGGTTCTACATCAAACTCCAAGATTCAAATTACATGTTGAAGTTTCTATAACTACTCTATCTTTTATACAATGAATGGTTTATTTAGTTTGTGATTAAAATTTCTCTAATTGCATCTATCCACCATTGGTAATTTTAACTAGACCAAAATATATGTATTTATTTTTAATTTAGCCGGAATAGTATATTATGTAACATAATTTAATTTTAATTATTTCAGGCTATAGCGACCCAACTTATAAAATAGCTAATTGCCTGGAAGGATTATTTGATGGAAAACTGGTTTTCTTTTTGTACAACAATGGATATTAAGTTACGATTATTTATGTATTTATGTAGGTTACACAGTTCATGTAAATTAAATCATTTTTATATGATCAATTTTTATTTTGGCTGTTAACACGTGTGAATCTTATCTTGAAACTTCTATCAATTGTTAACATGTGCATTAATTTTATTTATTTTTTTACACAACTTATTTTCCAGTTTATTATTGGCTTCTATTTATTTATGTTTTTATAATACCCTTAATTTATTCTAAATATTCATAACAAATTTAAACCCTTTTTAAATACGAAATTTGACTAATTTTGCAACAAACCTTTAAAGGTTTCCATACTCTTCAATCTCATCAAGATTTCCATTTTTTATATTTGACCATTTTTTAGTGTTTCAAAAGTCATCATTTTAATGTTTCAAAAGTCAAAAACATTTCGATAATTTTTGAAAGCTTTCTAATTAACCAATTTTGTTTTAAATTTTACAATTATGTCTAAATTATTTAGTAAATTAGTAAAATACAACCTTACCAATTTTGTGCTAATATGAATAGAGTTGCAAATTGGGAGCCGGTTATGGAGGTGATAAGGTCTCGGTTAAGTAGGTGGAAGACGAGTTCTTTGTCTATAGGGGGAGGGTGGCTTTAATTAAGTCGGTTCTTGAAGCTTTGCCTAATTATTATTTTTCTTTGTATAAGGCTCCGATGAAGGTTTTGCATAATATAGAAATATTACTAAAAAATTTCCTGTGGGGAGGTACGGAAGATGTCAGGAAACTCCATTGGGTCGCATGGAGTACGGTTACACGGCCAAAGAATAAAGGTGGTTTGGGTTTGTCGCGCATGTTTGACTGTAACCGGGCCTTAATTTCCAAGTGGGTGTGGCGTTTTAGAACAGCGATGGACTTCTTATGGAAGAAGGTTATTGAATCTATTCATGGATCTAATAGGAAATGGGATGTTTATCCTGTGAAGTCTAGTTTGACTAGTGTATGGTCTAATATTGTAAAGGAAATTAACAAATTAAATATGCATGGCTCCTTTTTTAACCAGTTAATCTTATGCAAAGTGAAGAATGGGAGCTCAGTGAGGTTGTGGGTTGATACATGGATTTCGGATGGGAGGTTGATGGATAGGTTTCCGAGACTCTTTCAATTGGAAACTAGGAAGATGTGTATGGTGTCCGATAAATTAATATGATCGGAGTTTGGTTCTTCGATAAACTGGTCGTGGAAGACAGAACCAGCATTGGAGACTGAATTAGAAGAGTTTGAGGAGTTATCGGAACTCATGCGTCAAGTTTCGCTTAACATATGTGTGGATGATTGGAGATGGGAAGGGGACGCTGATGGGTGTTTCTCCGTGGCTACGGTGAGAGGGTGGTTGTCCGGAATTAATGTGGGAAGTGGTGATTATGTTCTTGATTGGTGCAAGTGGTTACCGGATAAATGTAACATATTTATGTGGAGAGCTTTGTTGGATCGCTTGCCTACAAGGATAGCGTTAAGAAGAAGGAATATTGACATTAGTAATACTATGTGTATATTTTGCGACGAGAGCGAGGAAACGGTGGATCATGTGTTCACCGGCTGTGGTTTTTCTATGGGAGTTTGGGAAGGCATTTTAAGGTGGTGTGGTTTACCAAATTTTTTTGCTTTTAGCCTAAAAGATGTGGTGGAGATGCATAGAATAGAAGGATTATCTACTTTGCGAAAGGAAATTATTAGAGGAGTGGTTATAACTTGTTGTTGGCGGATTTGGAGAGCGAGAAACGAGAGGATTTTTGACGATAAACAATGCAAGGTGGTAGAGATTGTAGCGGATGTGAAGGCGATTAGTTTTTTATGGTTTAGTAATAAGCACAAAAGCAAATATAGAGATTGGAAGTCTTGGTGTAATATGTATTTGATTTGATGTAGTTTGGCGGCCCCTTTCTCCTTCTTGGAGATTGGTTGGTTTCGCGTGTGTTTTATGAAGTTCATCTTTCAAAAAAAAAATAAAAAAAATCAAGGTTTTCATTTTTTATATTTGACTATTTTTTTAATTATCCATAAATGTCAAAATTAATGTCTAAAATAAACCCCCTATTTTAATGCTTCAAAAATCATAAATGTTTCCATAATTTTTGGGAGTATTTCTAAATAACCGATTTGATTATAAATTTTGTAATTATATCTAAATTATTTAGTCAAGATTTCGCAAGCTGTATAGGTAATAGATTCGTGAGTTAATATGTGGAGTTGGTGACTGGGTTACTATCGCGTTATTATTCATATTTTATTTTTAGGTATTATAGATTTTTATTATATTGTAGTTATTTTTTTGAATGATCAACAAGTTATATTGCAACTTTTAAACTTTCAGTCAATTATTCAAAGTATTACCATAATTATATAGTTACAAAGTTTTTGGGCATGCAACATATGAAATAAATAGATTTTACATGTTATTCTTAATGTATTTTTTTGGTTCATGGTTTAAGTTATAAAGATGATTGAACTTGTAATTTTATTCTTATAAATACCTTATAATTCATATATAATTATATTTTTTAGAAATACAACTTTTTACAATTCATTATAGTGTATAACATAATATATATTTTCCACCTGTGTGGTAAACGGTTCTTTGATTTACTAATCCGTGTTGAACATTTCTCTTTTTATTTTAAGATAACTTTTTTACAACAAAATCTTAGTCTTTGTAAAATTATATTTTAAATCCGTGACAATATTTTTTTTTTCGAAAACATCATTTTATGCACACAAAATGTAATATAATAATATTGGTATGAATTTTTATTTCTATAATAAATCACACCAAATTTTGGTTTGACACTTTAAATTAATAGTGGATAAATATATCAAAAACTTATTAAAAAATCATAAATAAAGATTATTATACGAAATAACTGAATTTACGTATTGTATATCATAATTGTCATGACTCAAGGTGGATATTTAAAACATCATTTATTATTTTCAATATTTTTTTATGAACAATCTATTATTTTTAACACATAATATTTTCTTACGTAACGACTTAGAATCAAGTTTGGAAATGTTAGATAAAGAAATAAAGAATTACTTGAAGATAATGTTGGATTCTCAAAATCTTTTGGTTCAAGGATACCGTATGGTAAGCGATTGTTTTAAAAACGATCCCGGTATGGATTTAAATTTGTGTATTATTGGAACAAAGCAAAAAGATGCACGAACTTACAGCCTTTCAAAAATTTCTAAAGTTGCAGCGTTAATCGTTGGTGATATTGGTGACACAATAGATTAGCGCGATATAATTGTAACGGCTCAAAGCAAATCTCTAGCAAGAGTTGGAATATATATGAGAGACCCCTTTTCTACTTATGGTCAACAATATGTTACTTTATCAATAGTGAAAAGTAGATATTGTATTAAAATGCATATTTTGGAAAAGTAAGTTAAAGTTACAAACACGACAACAAATATGGTTTATAAGGAAATATTTAGCAGTTTATGAATTTTTAATTTTTAAACTTTTAAATTATGTTTCCAAACAATGTTTTATGAATATTATTTTTTAGTAAGTTTTTGTTTTAAGTACTTTGTTTATCTAGGAATATGAATTGCAATTATATCAAATAATTATCTCAATAAACATATGAAACAAACTTTTATCATCTTAAATATGTCTTTAGTTGACGATTTCTATATTCCACCCGTGTCGTATACGGGTCAATAACCTACTACAAAATAAAACTAGCGTATCAAATTACTTTTAAGAATGTGAGTTTTGATAAAAGGATAATATTTGAAGCATGATTCCTTACCCAACTAATAAAGAAAGCATAACTTCTTCCATCAGCTATTTCTTTTTTTCTTTTCTTTTCCTGTCTAAAGTCATCAATGGTTTGAGTATTTGACAACTTTTGTTGTTGAGACATCTTTTTTTTTTTTTTTTACAATTTGATGCCTTTTCTTTTCATCATTAATGAAATTTATGATGATCACTTATTTGAATCCCTTTCGGTAGTATTAACGGTAGAATTTTGGATGCCGTACCACATGCGTAAGATTATTTTTATTTTGTTATGTTTTATAATACAAAAGGAAGTGATTCGATTTTTGTTTTAACTGTAGTTGTCATGTATTAATTCAAAAGGAAGTAACTTGACTAAGGCTACGTGTAGTAGTAAGTTGAGGGGCTACAAAATGAGACGACTTGCGATAAGTGGTGCTTAGTCAGTAAATGGTGAGTTTTTGTTTTATGGTGTAATGGTGGTGTAGCCTAATATATATATATATATATATATATATATATATATATGAGAGGAATATTTTGAGAACCTTGATTAGTTATAAGAACTTTAAAAACTTAATATGGACCACACATTTAATTAAATGAGTATTAAATATGTGGCTAAGAATAAATCTGATTAGAAAACGAATCAAGAGAGAGAGAATAAAGATTTTTGATGATTACACAAGTTTAAATGTTAGTTACACATGTGTAATAAGTCGATTCGATGTGTAAAAAAATACTGTAATTTTTTTAACGTTATTTACACTTACGTATTACATATATGTAAAACAAATTAAAAAAAAAATAGTTACGTTAAGTTCTTTCGAGTTCTTAAAACTCAAAGTGGTTCTCAAAAGAAATCAATCATATATATATATATATATATATATATATATATATATATATAGGCGAGGATCAAGAGAGAACTCATTGTTTGCGAGAGAACTAGAGAACTCATAAATAGAGGGTTACATTTGTAAAATGGCTTTCCAAGTAATATCAATAACCCATAGCTTCACCCAATTACCTTATTCATCATACGTCTTCACAAATTGATTATATGATATTCGTTTGAATTGATGAGAGTTTGATGATATAGTAATGATTTCGAGATGTTATGGAACAAATTTATGCTCAATTTCTAGTTTTATTTAGCAAATTATCAGATCTAAGAGTTTGACTTCGTCATTGGTCAAAATTGGATAGAAAACGTCAAAATTAGAGTTATATTGATGAAATTGAAGGTTGATTGAGAGTCGATTATTGATCTAAGTATGTTTATATTAGTTTCGTTAATCAATGTGTAGTTTTGATGAGGTAATTTGTAGGATTATGAACCAATTGTATTTATGGCGTTCCTGCAATATATCACATAAATGCATATATGTAATTGATGTGTGAAAATGTATAATATAAATAAAGAACGAATCACAATTAAGCTTTAAATTTATAAAAACGAAAATCCTATAGAAAACACACAAAACCGGCAAGTGTACCGATCATAAATAGTATAGCATCAAGGAAGTCCGGATGTCGAACTCAAAGACACGTGAAAACGTTTATGATTAAGAAAACTCTAACCAAGACTTACCAAAATAATATTTATTTAATTTTTAAGATTTTATTTAACTACTTAAATTAATTTAACTAAACGAAAACGTTTGACAAAACACTTTTAGAAAACTTTGATTTAAATTCAATATGTAAAAACGTCTACCTAGGAATGAATCATGTTGACAGAAATAACAAGACAACGGATTGAAAATATTCAAGACACCGGTTATAAAAGATGACACAACCAAAACTTGTTTAAGAAAGTCAAATTACCTCTCAGTCTCTCTAACAAACTTTAACTTATTTTAGTTGATTTTTAAAGAACAAACCGGAAAAACAATTATTAACGTGTTCAAATATCGACTCACCTCTCGGTCTCACCGACACACTATCCTAATGGAGACGAATACTACGCAACCAAGGATAGAGGAACAATTTAACTTAACCCAAATTAAACCAACTAATTGCACATAAACACTCAAACTTGACAAGACAAAAACCCGCTCTCGCGCGGTCTTAATTCTAACAAGTAAAAGCAACGAGACAATATTACTTCTTATCACCTCTCGGTCTCAAAGAAGGTGTATTTTAACTGATTTTAAATGATATATTACCCACTTATCCCTACGGTTGTACTTCCCGCAAATAAACCCAAAAACACCAAGTAAAGAGCTTAACAAGCAATCAATTAATCAAAACCAATTCAATTAACTAATGCAAGAGGATTATAAGCAATAACAAATAAAACACAGCCATCACACACAATCTAATTTATGGTTTAGTTAAACTTTACATCAATAATTTAAGTCTTGAACATTAACAATCCATTAAACAAGTCAAAACTATTCAACAATCATCTATCCTAGGTAGAACAAGCAAGATTAGCCTAACATAGATTCTGGACAACCACAAACAATCAAAGTAAACATCATAAACATCAATATAAACATGATAAAACTCATTCAAGATCCAAACTCAATCAATAACAAGTCAATCTATCAATCAATTGTAAAACAATGTAAAACAAAAGAGCAAATCAATCAAAGTTAGGGTTCTTGACAAATAATTAAAGTTTAAAGATGTATACTCAAGGTTTATGGCTGAGATTTGTGAGTGTTTGAAGCCCCTAGCTGCTGCCCCTAGCCTCCTTCTTCCTTCTCCAGCCGCCAACACCAGCAAGCCGCCTCTTTTTCTCTTTTTTTCTTTCTTTTTTCCGGCGGTTACTGTAGCTGCGATCGCAGCTTGTAGATGTGGCTAGGGTTTTTTGTTCTTTTCGGGTTTTGCAGCTGGATAATGGCTGAATAATGATTATTTTAACTTAATATAATATTGTATTAGGCTCCTAACTTGTGGGCTTGGACCGGGCCTTGATTAAACTTTGAAACTTTGACACTTAAACCCTCCAAGTTCTCTTTTTCTTGCCTTTTTTTCCACATCTTTCCATAACCTACACAAAACATTTCAACTTTGTAAAACTTTGCACTTAACCCCCTAAACTTACATAAATTTGATATTAAATCATTAAAACATCATAAAATTGTAAGGAAATATAAGTGTGTTATTCAACACATCAAACATCCCCACACTTAAGACTTTTTCGTCCCTGAAAAAGATTTTACTGCAGTTGGATCAGAATCGGAAAATCAAAGTTAAATCAAACATATAAGTTATATTTTAAAGCTCAGAAAAACGCAAAAACCGCAATCATCGATATTGTTGTCCACCTAAACCCATGCCTTAATCTTTACCAAGACAAATAAGATCCGACAATAATACTCAGTGGTTTACACAATTAAGACCCGCTTATTTTCTGCTTTTACCGGACCAGACCACCCCAACTTGACTTAAACCTCAAAATTAGCAGAATTAAAACTTTGTTGCTCAATATTTATGAACAGTTAAGACGATCAAGGGTATTGTTTATCCACCTAAGCTTAAGCATCAAAGTCTACCAAGCAGCCATTAGATATGATTAAGGTTCAATTATTTATAGCCAGTGCTCCCCACAACATGACATACCCCCGTTATCAAGCAATACCCCAAATCCATAACCATAGGTGAGTATGCAAAATTTTATCTGTAGGGCTTACATGTAGCGTGTCCCTTGTGGTCGTTTCTTAATGGTAATGAGACGCGAGCAAGGGGACCCCACATGACTAACAGCGTGGATGATCAAGTCTGTAGTGTATTTGTACTTTCGTACTGTTTTGTGATCATGTTTATAGACTTATAAGGGTTTGCTCTTTGGATTTATTTTAAATATACACAACCCCACTTAGGAATTGTGAATACCCAGCTAAATAGATTGCATACAGACCCATGGTCTCCGGACCCGAAGCATCCCATCAATACAGGATTTAAGGTTATAAAACCATACGCCGATGAGGTGTAAAACACTAAACTATCATTTTAAGATTTATATCACAGGCTACACGGCATACTCTAACGTTAAACCTACCCAAGCATCATATGATAACGTATTCAGATTTTTAAAACTCATGATATTTCCAATTTTTCATACCAAAATTTGAGGCTTGAGTATGGCCCGACCTTTCATTGCTTATTTTCCACGGACAAAACGCTTTACCCACAAAAGATTTCCGTTTAACCGTTTTATATCAAATTTGCCCTTTCATTTTCAAGGCTGAGCCTACCGACACATCCCAAGTTAAGTGCGTTTTATTTTATTTATCTCATATTATTAGTAGTTTGAAAAACCGATTTCCGAATAAAATCATCATCTCCGACTTTAACGAAAAAGAAACTAAAAACAAGGGACATTTTTTCTTTTTTTTCTTTTTTTTTTCAAACTTGAAGAACGTACGAAAACGAAAAACAAGTGAAAACTTTTTATTTTTTAAATTTTTTATTTTTAAATTTTTTTCTACAACTAAGTAAAATAAATTCCCATCCCCACACTTAGAACGAAATCGTCCTCGATGAGAACAAGGAAAAGAAATAAAATAAAAATAAAACTTAAAGCATGAAATTAAAACTTTAAAGAACAGAATTTAAAATAGAGAACGGGTTACTCCCCTGGTTTAGATGCAGATTCTTCATCGGCTTTATATGACTCAAATGAACGACCGTATAGCATTTCATTCGCGACCGCAACCTCGGGTTAACCAGTTTCAAAACGCCATCAGAGCTACCATGCGCATAATAATACCTGTAAAAACTCAAACTCGCTCGCATGTAGCGGCGTACAAACAGAAAACAGAAACATAAGAAATAAACATATTTTTGTGTTTTTGAATTTTTTTTGAATTTTTTTGATTTTTTTTTAAATATTTATTTATTTTATTTTTTTGTATTTATAAATATAAATAAAAATAAAACAAATAATAAAGAGAATCATAATACAAACTCTATAACTCGGGCTGTTTCCAGAGAGCGCTTAGTTTAACGGGTCCTCAGCCTGACCCCAAATCTCAATTTCAATCAGGTGGCTTCTCCTTTATCCGTTTTCCACTCGACCCGTTTCGTTTTATTTTTCTACTAGTAGTTGGGAAAAACTTACCAGCAAAATTTAAAGAGATTTTGAAAATCTGAAACGGGTCGGACCACCAAGACTTATACTTACCCGGACCAAACTTTATACGAGTTGTGTAATGAAGGAGGATGTCATCTTTGTTGTGTGTCAACTTTTTATGTTGTTTCGTATGTCGTATCCTCACTTTCAAGTTCGTTTGATCCAAGTATACATGCTCCCTCTTCTGTGATGTCTCCCTGAAAATTAGTCTTCCTATTCCTTCAATGTCACCTCCCGGGTCAAATTGCGTATCATCTACTTCCATAGAGGTATCCTCCACAAGCTCTTCATGACAACCCTCGATATCAAAGATAACCACATTCTCCTTCTTGACTTCCGTCAAAGTAGATGCAATGATATCCGGCAGCTTCCTCTCTTCATCTAAAAACGCATACTCAAGGTGGGCAGGCGAATCCTTAATCTCTAAGGAAGGAGGAGGAATCTCGACCGAAGGTAGGTCCATCGGATCGTCTCGTACGATCTTAGCAGACACGCCAGATTCAGGGGTATGCAACTCGGTGTCGGCATCAAAGGACTGATTAGTTACGGCAACCATCTCAATCTCTGGAATCTCCCTATCGAGAATCTGGGTGTCGGAGGCAGATCCTCCACAGATTTCGCTGAGAAACTCCCCAACATGCTCCATGATGGTATCAATGAAGTATAAGGAGTCATCAGCAGCCTTGGGGTGTTTCAGTGACTGTCGAACGTCAAAGGTGACGTTCTCATCCCCAACTCTTAAGATTAATTTACCCTCGCAGACATCGATCAATGCCTGTGCAGTGGCAAGGAATGGTCGGCCTAAGATGAGTGGGACACTATCGTCATCGTTCATGTCCAGGATGACAAAGTCCACCGGGAAGATGAACTTGTCGACATGAACAAGCATGTTCTCGACCACCCCTCGGGGGTATTTCACAGAACGATCAGCAAGCTGGATACTCATACGGGTAGGCCTCGGTTTGCCTAGACCCAACTTGCGATACACGGAATACGACATGAGATTAATACTGGCACCGAGATCTGCCAGCGCATGGACGACCGTATTATCACTCAAGATGCAGGGAATTGTGAAACTCCTAGGATCGGACATCTTTTCTGGTAACTTTCTCTGCAAGACTGCAGAGCAACCAACACTCAGAGGAATGGAAGAGACTTCGGCTAACTTCTCTTTGTTCGAAAGAATATTCTTAAGGAACTTTGCATATTTGGGCATTTGCGTGAGTGCCTCAAGGAATGGGACATTTAGATGAAGTTGCTTCAGAAGATCAAGAAATTTGGAGTTCTGCTCCTCGTCTCTATCCCTACGGACTCTCCCGGGAAATGGGAGTCTAGGTTTGTAGACTCTCGGTGGTGTGCTGGGTAATGGCTGGTCCTCGGCCTGTGCTGTACTTCCTGGGCTTCGCCTCTGATGCACCTTGGCCGGTGGAGACTCCATCTGAATCTCCTCGTCTACCTGCTCCTCTACATCTACCGCAGGCCCCTGATTCACTGGCTTACTACGTGCCCCTGCACCGCTCCTCGTCGTCACCGCCTTCGCGAAGGCCTTCGGATTCTGCTCAGTGTTACTCGGAAGTGTACCTGGCGGCCTCTCATTCAGACGATTCGCTATCTCTCCCATCTGCCTCTCAAGATTTTGAATTGACGCCCCCTGATTTCTCATGAATGACTTGTGTTCCCAAAATTTCTCTTGAGTCTCTTTGTGACGGGAATCCTCTCGAGTCATAAGCTGCGACAGCATCTGAGTTTGCTGTGCCATCATCTCCTCCAGCGTGGGCTTCTTCTCCCCACCACTCGCTAATTCACCGGAATCCTGGAATAGACTCTGACGCGGCTGGAAGCCGGAATGATTTCCGTTCCTCCAGTTAGGATTTTGGTTACCTCTCCAACCCGAATTATAAGAATTAAAAGAATTATGGTTTCGGTTCGGATTGTTAACATAGTCTACAACCTCCACCTGGAAACCTACGGGCATTGAAAAGTATCGTGTCCCCCTCTGCAGATCTCGCATAACTTACTTTTTACCTGCAGGTCCTTCACAATCTTCGCTAACGCCTCAACCTGTGCCGCGAGGGCGGTGTTCGTGTCGACTGAATGTATGCCGCGTGATAACGCGTCGACGGTTTTGGTGCTCGTAGAAGGTGGTCGCTGGTATCCACTCATGGCTAATCCGTTAAATAAGGCAATGCACACATCGGTATCCTTTGTCGTCAATAAGTTGCCTCCTGCAGCAGTGTCAAGCATATTCTGTGTCGCGTAAGTCACTCCGTTATAGAACTTTTCAACAACCGCCCAGTCCTGCAAGCCGTGGTTCGGACATAAAGCAAGTAGGTTTTTGAATCTTTCCCACGCCTTGTAGAAGCTCTCGGTGTCCTCCATCTGGAAAGAATGAATTTGGTTACGCAAACGAGCGGCCTTAGCCGGAGGATCGTATTTTTCAAGAAATTGGGTCTGCATGGCAGCCCAAGTAGCAATGGATCCTTGTGGGAGGGACTCAAGCCACAAACTCGCATGATCCACGAGTGAGAACGGAAAGATTCGGAGTTTGATGGCGTCTTCAGAAACGCCGGCAAGATGAAACGTGTCGCAGATACGTGCAATACGAGTGAGATGAGAATGCGGGTTCTCGTGGAGCAACCCGTGAAACTGAGCAGATTGAGCAATCGTGTTGAGAACGTTAGATGGAATCTGCCAAGTCGTTTGAACTCCTATAGCTGGTGGAGCAATGCTGGATCTCGCGCTAGCATCGACCGGACGAGCCCGGTCTGCAACTGTCCTCCTCGGTAGTGGATTCGCGTCGCCCATAATCCTATCCCTAATGACGGGTTCAGAAAAAGTAGGAGAAGAGAACGTATTACCGACGGATGTAGATGAACTGGAAGACGGTTTGTACGACAAGTAGTAAATAAAAGAAATTATAATTAGCTAAACTATTTTAAACTAACAAACAAAACAAATAAGAAAGACAAGTAGTAAACAAGGCAAGTCTTAACTCGAGTCGTTCTTAATACGCCTTTAACCGTGTCCCCGGCAACGACGCCAAAAACTTGATGTGTGAAAATGTATAATATAAATAAAGAACGAATAACAATTAAGCTTTAAATTTATAAAAATGAAAATCCTATAGAAACCACACAAAACCGCAAGTGTACCGATCATAAATAGTATAGCATCAAGGAAGTCCGGATATCGAACTCAAAGACACGTGAAAACGTTTATGATTAAGAAAACTCTAACCAAGACTTACCAAAATAATATTTATTTAATTTTTAAGATTTTATTTAACTACTTAAATTAATTTAACTAAACGAAAACGTTTGACAAAACACTTTTAGAAAACTTTGATTTAAATTCAATATGTAAAAACGTCTACCTAGGAATGAATCATGTTGATAGAAATAACAAGACCACGGATTGAAAATATTCAAGACACCGGTTATAAAAGATGACACAACCAAAACTTGTTTAAGAAAGTCAAATTACCTCTCAGTCTCTCTAACAAACTTTAACTTATTTTAGTTGATTTTTAAAGAACAAACCGGAAAAACAATTATTAACGTGTTCAAATATCGACTCACCTCTCGGTCTCACCGACACACTATCCTAATGGAGACGAATACTACGCAACCAAGGATAGAGGAACAATTTAACTTAACCCAAATTAAACCAACTAATTGCACATAAACACTCAAACTTGACAAGACAAAAACCCGCTCTCGCGCAGTCTTAATTCTAACAAGTAAAAGCAACGAGATAATATTACTTCTTATCACCTCTCGGTCTTAAAGAAGGTGTATTTTAACTGATTTTAAATGATATATTACCCACTTATCCCAACGGTTGTACTTCCCGCAAATAAACCCAAAACACCAAGTAAAGAGCTTAACAAGCAATCAATTAATCAAAACCAATTCAATTAACTAATGCAAGAGGATTATAAGCAATAACAAATAAAACACAACCATCACACACAATCTAATTTATGGTTTAGTTAAACTTTACATCAATAATTTAAGTCTTGAACATTAACAATCCATTAAACAAGTCAAAACTATTCAACAATCATCTATCCTAGGTAGAACAAGCAAGATTAGCCTAACATAGATTCTGGACAACCACAAACAATCAAAGTAAACATCATAAACATCAATATAAACATGATAAAACTCATTCAAGATCCAAACTCAATCAATAACAAGTCAATCTATCAATCAATTGTAAAACAATCTAAAACAAAAGAGCAAATCAATCAAAGTTAGGGTTCTTGACAAATAATTAAAGTTTAAAGATGTATACTCAAGGTTTATGGCTGAGATTTGTGAGTGTTTGAAGGCCCTAGCTGCTCCCCCTAGCCTCCTTCTTCCTTCTCCAGCCGCCAATACCAGCAAGCCGCCTCTTTTTCTCTTTATTTCTTTCTTTTTTCCGGCGGTTACTGTAGCTGCGATCGCAGCTTGTAGATGTGGCTAGGGTTTTTTGTTCTTTTCGGGTTTTGCAGCTGGATAATGGCTGAATAATGATTATTTTAACTTAATATAATATTGTATTAGGCTCCTAACTTGTGGGCTTGGACCGGGCCTTGATTAAACTTTGAAACTTTGACACTTAAACCCTCCAAGTTCTCTTTTTCTTGCCTTTTTTTCCACATCTTTCCATAACCTACACAAAACATTTCAACTTTGTAAAACTTTGCACTTAATCCCCTAAACTTACATAAATTTGATATTAAATCATTAAAACATCATAAAATTGTAAGGAAATATAAGTGTGTTATTCAACACATCAGTAATACCACCAGTCCATGTGCATTTAGTTACAGATAAAGGTATATAGGTAACACAATACCCTGAAACATTCCATATGCTTCTTAGCAAACACGCCTCAATCCAATCAATTATAAGTGTTGCATACATGCAATACAAGAGACTGCAGATGTATGTAATAGATAACTACTGCATATATGTAATACAACAGATTGCATATGTACCTAACAGAAAAGTGTTGCATATATGTAATACAACAGATTTCATATGCATGTAATATATAAGTGTTGCATATATGTAATACAACATACTATATATGTAGGTAATAGATTAGTGTTGCATATACGCAATAGATAACTATTGCATATATGTAATACAACATACTATATATTAGATCTAGTTTGGGTGAAAAATACAGGGAATGATGGAGTGAGAGATGAGATAATGACAGGTCTAGATTTAGGTCAATTCCAATTTTACCCCCTTATTTAAAACCCAGCCTTTTTTTCTATTTCCCCATTCCCTTATTTTCAACCATTGATCATGTAAAATAAATGGTTTTAATGGAGTTCTCTCTTGATCTCACCCATATATATATATATATATATATATATATATAGATTTGAACCCGTGTGACACACGGGTTGATTAAAAAAAATTAACAAACTTTTCAATATACAAAATTTATAATATAGATAATAAAATACATAATGAGATCATAAGATATACAAAATTTTATAAGTTTTAATTGGTAATATTTTGTTAGAATAGTATCTAATGAATTTGATATTGTACCTAAACGGTTTTAGAATACCACTCGTTTAGATTATCAATTCCAACATCAAGTTGACAATCCATAGGACCATAATTACCTTTAAGAACACAAAAATATATAAATTCAAATCAAAACGGTTTTAGGATACTGTTAGGGCATAGAATTTATGCTGAGAATCCTCTATCCTTGATCAATTTGTGGATCACTTATCCTTACGATATGTTAGGGATTGTACAGGATCAAGGATTCTTGGTATCATATGTTTACTAATAGTTGTATTTGAATGGTGTTGTGTTTGTTAGATATAATAGTTGGAGGACTAAGTCATCCTATTCTTGCGCTACTGGAAGACTTCCGCACGTGGTCAATGATGAAGAAACGGCTAGTGGAGTGGTGGCGTGAAAGTAGGGATTTGGTTAGTTATCATTTTTTGTTTATAATCGAGATAAATGATCAGTTAGAAGACACATGTTTACTAATAGTTGTATTTGAATGGTGTTGTGTTTGTTAGATATAATAGTTGGAGGACTAAGTCATCCTATTCTTGCGCTACTGGAAGACTTCCGCACGTGGTCAATGATGAAGAAACGGCTAGTGGAGTGGTGGCGTGAAAGTAGGGATTTGGTTAGTTATCATTTTTTGTTTATAATCGAGATAAATGATCAGTTAGAAGACACATGTATTACACACACTCTCGAGCAGTCTTTCATTCATAGCTCTCCATTGTAACACTGATCGATATCTCCACCATTTGTAACCTTTTTTGATATTAATAAAGTGGTGATCGACGAGTTGTCATCACCCGGGGGTTTTTTTTTCCTTTTGATCTAATCAAGATCAAGGGGTTTTTCCTCGCAACAAATCACGTTGTTCATCCTTATTTCGTTTACATAATCGTTGTTAATACCGTAGCACTAGACCTCACAATTACCAATTACAGATTTGGATACATTATCCTTAACTGATTTTTGTCCAAAATAATTTGGCGCCCACCATGGGACAATTGGTGCTATAACCCTGAAAATACCCTATCAATTATCAACATTTTCCATCAAAACCACTCTCAATGGCCTCTCAACAATCTTCTGCTTCATCAACCATGTCGTCATCTGTTTCTCACTCATCAAGGACCTTGCCACCGATGCCTCCCCCGCTAGCAGCAACTCCAAGGACAACCGCGACTGGAAACAAGACCCAATCACCAGTCTTTCAGAGCTCGAAAACTGCTGTTGCTACTTCGGTAGTTAATACTAACAATTATATCTCTAATATGTATTCGCAGGTCAAAGTATACATGGAGCAACAAAACAAGACTAACCAAAGGATCCTTCGAGAAATAGAAGACTTGAAGAAGACTAAGAGGCCGGTGGAGGATCAAACTCCTCTGGTGCCCAAGGTGTTAGATTTTAACACTCCAATACCCTTGGCTCAGTCTACTCAAGGATCATCCATCCTTCAACCGGGAGCCATGAATCTACAGACTCATGGACCCTCATCACCTTCAACCGAGAGCCATGAATCTACAATTTTCCGGGGTCTATGGGTTAACAGATTCAAAGATCCTCCACTTTTCAGCAAGGATCGTCTATCCTTAACCCAGGGTCCATGGGTCAACAGATTCAAGGATCCTCAACTTTCTAGCAAGGATCATCTATCCTTCAACCGGAGTTCATAGCAACCAGCTCAAGGATCCTCAACTTTTCAGCAAGGATTATCCATCCTTCAGTTAGGATCAGTGGGTCAGCAGACGCAAGGATCCTCGATCTTCAGCAAGGATCATCGATCCTTCAACCAGGATCCTCTGGGTTATGCTACCAAGGATCCTATAACTTCCAGCCTCAAGGATCCTTCCTCCAGAATCAAGGATCCTCTGGAATTCAGCATCATAGATCTTCGGAAGTTCATGAAGGGGATATTATCCCTATGTAGACTAGCGCTACTGGTGGACCAACACTTGTAGCAGACACTTCATACCTCAGCTACTCTTCTAGAATACAACCTTCAACCAACAAGGAGGTAACACACATGATCTTATATCCTTAAATGCTAACCGTGGTTCCATGCAGGATGCATGTATTAACCAAGCTATGGCTAAGGAACTGCAAAAGCTCAAGGATATGATATCCAGCGTACCAGGGGTGATCCGTCCTATTCCTGAGATACCGGAAGGAAGCCATAAACTGTCCAGATTTTCTCCACCAATCTGTGATGCAGAGATCCCGAAACATTTTCAAACTCCCAAAATGAAGACTTATGATGGGACCACCGATCCTGAGGAGCATGTCGCTCAATACAGGGAAAGGATGGAAATCAATCCAATTCCTAAGAGGCTCGAGGAGGCTTGTCTGTGCAAGGGTTTTGGATCCACAATAACAGGATCTGCACTCAAATGGCTACTAAGTCTTCCTCTTTACACAGTTACTTCATTTTCTCATTTAGGTAACTTGTTCAACAGTTAATTTTCTTGTAGTAGGAAATTTGAGAAGTTAACTAGTGATTTATACCGAGTTATCCAACCTAGTGATGAATCCCTTAGGGATTTTGTTACAAGGTTTGGCATGGAAGCTCTGGAAATCCCCAATCTTGATATGGCTACTTCCGTTGAAGCATTCAAGATGGGACTTCAAAGGGGCTCCCCCTTTTATGATGATCTTGTGATGACTCCTTGCAGGTCTTTGGATGAAGTAAGGAACAGAGCACTAAGGTTCATACGACTGGAGGATGAAAAAAGGATCCAAGAACGATTGGGGGCTCAGACGAAACAAGAATCACTTGACTAGAATAAAGGATCCTCATACAGAAACAACAATTTGAAGCCGTACTCCAAATTCAACAATCAAAACGTTCGAGCAGTTGAAGAAGGAGATGATGATGAAGATTACCCCAGCATCTCAGAAGACTGCTTCTCTATGGACACTCATGGCTTGATTTGTGCCATGGAGGATATGGGAGAGAAGGCAAGGTGGTCCCGAAAGAACGAGATATCAACCACCTTCAGAGACAAATCCAAATGGTGTGCTTTCCATGAGGATTTTGGCCACATGACGGATGATTGCATCAGTTTAAGGAGGGAAATTGGATACCTCTTGAGTAAGGCCACTTTAAGGAACTTTTAGGAAGAAAAAAGTCAAGGATCCAGGATCCTGAAGAGGTTCCTCAAAAAGCAACTCCGCCCCCACCAGATGCTCAAGATCAAATTCATTCCCGGTGGCTCTGGCATATGTGGAACTTCCTTCTCAGCAGCTAAGAGGCTGGCCAAAGAGACTAAGTTGGATAACGGGGAACGACCGGTTATACCCACCACCTTGACAACAGACAAAAGGATCTTCTTTGATGAAGAAGATAAATCAAGCATCCAGGATCCACATCATGATGGTTTGATTGTTACTTTGTTTATTGCTAACCATTATATACGTAGGATCCTAGTCGACGGTGGAAGCTCGGTCAACATCATCCAGCACGATGTGCATCAAAAGATGAATATACCAGACTCAGAGATCATCCTAAGGACATCGGTTCTAGTCGGTTTTAGTGGCGAGACCAAGAAAACATTGGGGGACATCAAACTCCCTATATACATCGAAGGGTTAAATTCCTACCAAAAATTTTGTGTTATAGATAACCTTTCTTGTTGCAATGTTATTTTGGGCAGGCCTTGGCTACATGGAATGAAGGCAGTGGCCTCTACTTACCATCAATGCATCAAACTACCAACTCCTTGGCTAGTAGTAAGGATAGATGGTGACCAAGTCAAAGCCAAAAACTACTATTCTTCATCAATGAAGCCAACAGCTAAACATAAGATAGCATAGCAACCACATCAACATCCTAGGGACATGCTGGAAGCTCAGGAGAATAAAGGAGGTGTCCTTGGATCCCGAGGATCCAGATATGATGGTGTTCCTAGGATCCAATATCCCTAGTGAGATCGAGGAGGATATAATATCCTTCCTAAAGAAAAGAAAGTCAACGTTTGCCTTCAAACATTCGGACATGACAAGTATTTCTAAGGAGGTAATTACTCACAAGCTAGGCCTTGATTTATCTGTTAAACCCGTCCATCAGAAGCGAAGGAAATTCGCTCCTGAGAGGAACGCGATCATACAAGAAGAAGATAAAAAACTTCTTAAGGCCGCTATAATCAGAGAGGTTAAGTATCCTCGATGGTTAGCTAATGTGGTTGTTATTTCTAAAAAGAATGGAAAGTAGAGTGTGTGTGTCGATTTTACTGATTTAAACAAGGCATGCCCCAAAGATCCTTTCCCATTACCACATATAGACTCCATGGTGGATGCGACGGCAGGATATGAGATGCTTACCTTTATGGATGCTTCCTCTGAATTTCAACAAATTCTGATGGAACCATCTGATCAAGAGGATACAACATTCATGACTCTTACCGGTAGGTCTGTTCACGAGCCAAACTGAGCCCGAGCCAGGGCTAGCTCGAGCTCGAATTTCAATCGAGCTGGCTCAGCTCGAACTCGAAAACCACATCAAGCTGGGAATATGAGCTCGGGCTCGGCTCGATTTTAACTCGAGCCAGCTCGGTTCAACTCGATTTGGCTCGAACTTAAATAAAATTAACAATAAAAATATGCAGCATGGGTTATGATGGCTGGCGAGTGGCGACGGGTTATGATGGCTGGCGAGTGGCGACGGGTTATGACGGTGGATGATGGCGACGGGTTATGATGGCTGGCGAGTGGCGACGAGTTATGACGGTGGACGATGGTGGTGCTGGATCTGTGAGGCTGTGATGTTTGGCGAGTGGCGAAGGCCGACGGGTTATGGATGGCGGGGTTGTTATCGGCGAATTGGTGGGTCAGGGAGAGAAGAGGCGCCGCAAAGTGAGAGGTGTAAGGTGTTTGAGTTATGTGATTGGGAATTTGGGATCTAGGGTTCCTTCATAAGTGGTTTTGTATTGGGCTAGATCTTTTAAATGGGAAAGGAAGCCCATATATCAAATAATGGATATTTGGAGTTTGGATCGACTAGATAATTCTATATATTATGTATACATATAAAAATATATAATAAATTAAAATAAATAATTCGAGCCAATCGAGCAAGCCTATCGAGCGAGCTCGAGTCAAGCCAAGGCTAGCTTAGGCTCGGCTTGTTTAGATATCGAGTCGAGCTCGGCTCGGCTCGTTTACGATTGAGTCAATTTAGAGCGAGCTTTCTCCGAGCTTTTATCGAGCGAGTTTCGAGCGAGCTTTGAGCCACAAGATTTTTGAACAGCCCTACTTACCGGCATATACTGTTATATTGCTATGCCATTCAGACTAAGAATGCAGAGGCAACATACCAAAGATTAGTTAACATGATGTTTAAGGAGCAGTTAGGCAAGACTATGGAGGTCTACATAGATGACATGGTGGTGAAGTCAAGGAGAGCTGAGGATCACCTCAGAGATCTTGAAGAAGCATTCAATATCCTCGACCAATATAACATGAAACTAAACCCGTCAAAATGCCATTATGGTGTTAAGGCTGGAAAGTTTCTAGGATACATGGTGACTAAAAGAGGGATAGAAGCAAGCCCCTAGAAGATAGAAGCCATCATCAATCTAAAATCCCCTGTGAATGCTAAGGATGTCCAGAGGCTGATGGGAAGAATAGCTGCTCTCAACATATTCATCTCAAGATCCTCGGAGAAGTGCAAAGATTTCTACGACATCCTTAGGAAAAACAAGAAGTTCGAGTGGACGGAGAAGCATGAAGTTGCGCTTAAAGCCTTAAAGGATTACCTATCCTCGGCACCAACTTTGATGAAGCCTGTGGATGGAGAATCCATATATCTATACCTAGCTATTTCAGGAAATGAAGTAAGTGCCATCCTTGTGAAGGATCATGAAGGTGAACAACATACCGTTTATTATGTAAGTAAAAGTCTTTTAGATACGGATTTAGAAAAGTTAATTCTTGCACTTATTATGGCATCTACAAAATTAAGACATTACTTTGAAACACATACTATTATTTTAAGAACTAATTATCCTATTAAGAATGTGCTTAGAAAACCAGAATTATCAGGAAGGATGGCCAAGTGGGTTGTGAAACTGAGTGCATATGATATTCAGTATGCGCCTAGAACAGCCATCAAATCGCAAGTACTAGCAGACTTTGTGGCTGATTTCAGCAGTGACATGCAAAAGGAAGCTGACTTGGAGGTCCAGGAACTAGAAGAAATTAAGGATCCTTGGATCCTCTTCACAGATGGAGCTTCCAATGTAAGAGGAACAGGATTAGGTATCCTATTGAAATCATCACAGGGGGACATATTACCCCAGTCTATAGCCTGTGAGTTCCAAGCAACAAATAATGAGGCGGAATATGAAGCATTGATCGCAGGTTTGCAATTAGCTAAATGCATGAAGATCAGGTATCTTCAAGTATATATAGATTCATTGTTGATAACTAACCACTTTAATGGCTCATATGCTGTTAAAGGAGAAAAACTAATCAAATATCTAGATGTTGTGAAGGAATTAGCAAAATCCTTCGAATTGTTTAGTATTGATCAGGTACCAAGGGAAGAGAACGCTGGGGTAGATGCTTTGGCAAATTTAGCTTCGTCTTTGAAGATTCCAGAAGATACGAAGATCCCAATCATTCATATACTCTCTCCAACAATAGGAGAACGAGAAGTTGGAGAGATAACGACAGACAAAGAGATTGTAATTTGGGATCCATTTCCCTCAAATAATCAAGGATCTTGGATCCTCCCAATCAAGAAGTATATTCAAACTGGAGAAATTCCAGCCACAAAGAATCCTAAATCTTTCAAACTCAAGGTATCATAATACATTTTATTACATGATATTCTGTATAGAAAATTTCTTGCAGGTCCCTATTTGAGATGCATCGAGGATCCTGAAATACAAGAGGTACTCAAAGACTTCCACGAAGGTGATTGCGGCTACCACACATGGGGAAGAGCATTATTTTCCAAGATACTTATGACTGGATACTTCTGGCCGACAATTATGAAGGATGCAATGGAGTACTCAAAAAAGTGTGATGCTTGTCAAAGGCATGCAAACATCCTTCATCAACCAGCAAAACCTATGTATCCTATATCCTCATCATGGCCTTTCATGAAGTGGGGCATGGATATTGTGGGTAAGCTACCTAAGGCCCCAGGAGGAAAAGTATTCATGCTTGCAATGACTGATTACTTTTCAAAGTGGATAGAAGCAGAAGCTTTTGTTCAAGTCCGTGAGAAAGAGGTGATATCCTTCATTAAAAGAAGTATTATTACTAGATTTGGAATTCCTTCAGAAATTATTTGTGCAATGGTTCCCAGTTTATCAGGAAAAGAACCACTAACTTTTGTGACAGTTGGGGCATTAAGATGATTACATCTACTCCAGTGTATCCTCAAGCTAATGGCCAAGCAGAGTCAAGCAACAACATTATTAATAACAACATGAAAAAGAAGCTAGGATCCAAGAAAGGAAAGTGGGCCGAAGAGCTACCTTATGTTCTTTGGGCTGACAGAATAACACCCAAGAATGCAACGGACCAAACACCCTTCTCATTGGTGTTTGGATTAGAAGCAGTAATCCCTACAGAGATGATGGTTCCTACAGCCAGAACAAACATCAGTGATCCTGAGGTCAATAAAGAAATCCTTCTCGAAGACTTGGATACTATTGAAGAACTCACAGACCTAGCCAAGATCAGGATGGCGACATATCAACAAAGGGTAGCTGGGGAATACAACTAAAGTATAAGGATCAGAAGATTTCAAGAAGGAGATTTGGTCTTGAGGAAAGCTTTCCAGAATACAACCAATCCGGCTGATGGAAAACTAGCACCCAAGTGGGAAGGTCTTATCTGATCGAGTCGGAAGCAGGAAATGGGGCATATCATTTGCTCACTATGGAAGGCAACAGGTTACCAAGAGCATGGAATGCTATCCACCTCAAAAAGTATTTTTTCTGATCAGGGTCCAGTATCCTTCGAGGATCGAGTATCCTTATAGGATCAAGGATCTTAAAATTGGTAATATCTATCTGATCACTTATTCATTTAAGATTTTTATTAGTTTAAGGATAACATATTCTTAACATTTGTTTTTTCCAAGTATTAAGTAACTATGCAGGTTTCTATTAGAGGATTAATGTCTAAGAGGTTGGCCACCTCTCCTTCACCTTTAAGGTACTTTACAATTTCCCTTGGCCTAGCCCACGATTAAGGTATGGCCCCCGATGGTCATATCTTCCAAGGTTTAAAGGTTTTCACCTTTCTTATAAATTAGAGTTTCTACACTCTTGCCTAGAGCGCACGCTATCCAACGTATAGTCCGGGGCAGCGGGACCAGTACACGTTTAGTGGCTGACAATTTCGTTGTCTTCGGCTATATGAAGGATCCTACAATTTATGGTAGACGTACGATACCAACGGTTTATAACATTTCCATGTTATCTCACGTTTGAGCTAAATCCCGGTTTGGGAGAGTCCCCAGTTAACATCCGTATCTTTGGGCCAGTCCCTAGTTTGGGCTTGTCCCAGTTTTTGGCCTTGTCCTCAGTTTGGGTTTGTCCCCAGTTTGGGCTTGTCCCCAGTTTTTGGGCTTGTCCCAGTTCACTGGCTTATCCCCAGTTCACGGGCTTGTCCCCAATTGCACGGGCTTGTCCCCAGTTAATTTATGGGCTTGTCCTCAGTTTGATGGGTCAAATCCCAATTAATCTTATAAGTTCTTTACAACATATGTTCTAAGTTCAATTACGAGAATCAAGACTTGTGGATTCAAAACCCTTAAATTATTTCTACAAGGATCACGAAAGAGTCACTACTTATGGTAACTTAGGTCTAATTAGACCTTATGGTATGATTTCTGCTTGTAAATTTACATTTGTTTGGCTAGGATCCTTATAAACCCTTTTGCTTAAGGATTTAAAATCTTTAAATTATTTCTACAAGGATATTCTATCCTATAATTTTTATAATTATTTTTCATAAGGATATTCTATCCTATAAATTTTTTACTCAAGATTATTTCTTAAAACTTTCAATAAAACTAAGACTATATCAAACAAACTTTCAAACTAATAAATAACAAGCAAATAGTCAAAAGTTTAAGATTATTATTAATCATAAGTCACCTGAACTTACCCAAATTCCTTAACCCGGATTTCACCATACAAAAGATGGACCATCCACCCGGGTTAAGCAGGTGTTACTAACTGTTCATGGAGTGTAGGAAAATAAAGAGAATAGGGGCACCAAAGGCTTCATCCCCACAAACAGAGGATCCATCCACCTTTTCTACCCCTTGAAATTGTCTTAAGGATCACTGATCCTTCAACCTAATTACTATTGTCTGTGACAAACCATAACACATAATCCATAAAAACATCAATAAAGGAAAAAACAAGAAGGGGCTCAGGCCTTGTCTTCATTATCCTTCATTGCCCATTCATGCGGCCTCCTCACCCTCTGCTGTACCTGCTCATTCCTCAGTCTCCACCACCTCCTTTGCTCCGCTAGTTCCAGCTCCATCAGCCATCGCCACGTCTTCCTCACCACCAAGAGTCACCAAGGTCGCTTTCCACTTCTCAACATCCCAAACAGCCTTGTCGAAGGCAGGATCACCAGCCTCTGTCGCCATCTTGACCCTTGCCTGTAGCACTGACCTCGCAGCCCACATCTTTGCTTCTTCGGTAGCCTGTATCACCTCTTCTTGGTGTTGGGCTTCTGCTGAGGATAGTTGATCCTCCAACCGCTTCTTATCTTTCGAGAACTGGGTTATGACTTTGTATTTGGTGACCGCATCATTTCCCATCAGGGACAGCTTCTCACTCATTTGGTTCACAATCTTCTCGTAATGATCCTTGCAAGCGTTTATAGCCTGTGGCCAACAGTTAAGTGCAAGTTAGAAGGATATAGGATCCTTAAAATTCAAGACATCAGGATACATGATGCTTACAGTGAGGATCATATCGAAGTGGGTCTTGGGCTCGGAAGATCTCTTTCTTTTGGAAGCACCTGAAATGGCTCTAGTAGTCGTTGTCTTTGGCTCGGAAGTGGCTCCTGCCTTCAAAGCCAACTTCTTGATGCTTTGGGGAGTAATCATGCTGTCAATATCCTCCGGGGAGAACTTGTTAGCAGACTTCTGGGATTTTTGAGCACCTACACAAGCCAAATAAGAGATAAGTATTTTATCTTATGTTATTTATTCCTACTTATTATTCAAATACTAATCTTACTTGACATAGTGGAGTATGAAGAAAGGTCTTAAAAAGCTTTGACGAATCTTGCTTGAAAAGTCCTGACTTCAGTATTCAGGGCAAGAAATTTCTTCGCTCTTTCTTCCGTTCCAGGTAGCTTAGCCAGTGAAGCAAAATTTTCAACTGTAGACGAAAAAGAAAGATTCAGAATTAGAACAATCTCCAAGGATTATTTCTCTGCCTAAGGATCTAGGATCCTACCCTTTTTAACCCAAGTCAAAAGTAAATCAGTCCCACCGGGTATGGAGTTACGATTCACAAAGAAAAATTGGTTCCTCTAGATGGAATCATTTTAGGTTACTTTTGAAATCGGGTTGGGTTGACGAGGTTTGGATTTCAACAAAAACCGATTTGATCCGTGGGTAGTTAGGGTATACAGATGAGACAACTCTTGGACGCCAAACTCGATCTTCCTCTCCTCTATGATTCTTTCAATAGTGCTCAAGACTCTCCAAACCATAGGCATAGCTTGGATGTATGACATGCCGGTTGATTCGAAGAATTATTGGGTAAAGGAAGGGAAAGGATAAGTTTAAACATTGAGAAAAGGGCAAGCCGGAAAGCACACCCAGGTCTAAGAGTAAACGTCACATCGGACAGTGGAATCGTACGGTCGGAAAGTAGTTTCCGGTGGAAACAGTGACCGTAATTCATCGATCTTGGGGTCAGTGAACTTACAAATGTCCATAGAGGGATTAGCGATAAGGTTTTAAGGTCGCATCTCCATCAACTCGGAGTCGTCGAAGGAGTGGTCGGATTGTTTAGAATGAGAAAAAGAAGAGGCGACAGACATACTTATCAGAATATTAAAAGAATAGATGGAGAAAGAAGGATACCTAATGGATGGCTGGAGTATGTGGTTTTAAATGGATTAAAGGGATCACATATATAGGCGGTTGTGATTAATATCAAGGGTTTGATAATAATTATCTCTGGCAACTGTCTAATCGATTAATCTTTTTGCAGGGATTTCAAAATTCAAAAAGCAGCTATAAAGCATAAGCACCCGCCATTTTGGGGGCAATTGTTAGGGCATAGAATTTATGCTGAGAATCCTATATCCTTGATCAATTTGTGGATCACTTATCCTTATGATATGTTACAGATTGTAAAGGATCAAGGATTCTTGGTATTATATGTTTACTAATAGTTGTATTTGAATGGTGTTGTGTTTGTTAGATATAATAGCTGGAGGACTATGTCATCATATTCTTGCGCTACTAGAAGACTTCCGCACGTGGTCAATGATGAAGAAACGACCAGTGGAGTGGTGGCGTGAAAGTAGGGATTTAGTTAGTTATTATTTTTTGTTTATAATCGAGATAAATGATCAGTTAGAAGACACATGTATTACACACACTCTCGAGCAGTCTTTCATTCATAGCTCGCACACTTAGCTTCCATTGTAACACTGATCGATATCTCCACCATTTGTAACCTTTTTTTTGATATTAATAAAGTGGTGATCGATGAGTTATCATCACCCGGGTTTTTTTTTCCATTTGATTTAATCAAGATCAAGGGGTTTTTCCTCGCAACAAATCACACTGTTCATCCTTATTTCGTTTACATAATCGTTGTTAATACCGTAGCACTAGACCTCACAATTACAGATTTGGATACATTATCCTTAACTGATTTTTGTCCAAAACAGATACCAATCGTTTAGATTATCAATTGCAATATCAAGTTGACAAATTCACGGGACCATAATCACCTTCGAAAACAAAAAAATAAATAAATTCAAATCAAAACGAAAATGTGGAAATGATCAAAAGAAAATTGTAAATTTCTGATAAGCCAAACTTATAATGGGCACACCTTTCGAAAAACTTCTGTGATTTAACGCATACACGACATGCGCGTTAAACCCGTTCATCATCAGATTTGTATGGTATATTAAGGATAAGGACATAATATTAACACAACATAGTAAAAAAGGAAATGAATTCTAGGACCAGTTTTTACCTTGAAGAGTCAGCAAAACAGGTAGCATAAGGTAGAGCATTTGATCACACAATTAACAAAATATAATGAAAATTGTCTGGAAACAAATTTGATCACAAGGAAGAATAAAAGTAAAATTGGGCAACAAATCTAATAACTTCATGCCAAAACTGGTCACCTTATACAACAAATCAGACCAAAACAGTTCAACAGGTAAACTTTAACCAACAAAAGTATCTTTTCATTGATACTTGTGTATTATCTTGTTTGAACTATAGTATCTCAACAACAATCATTTTAACTGGAATATATTCTATTTGTGGATCAAGTTTAATTAATCATTATTACAGGTATGGAGCAAATTTTATTAACCAATCCATTATTGTTGATATATTAACTATATATAATGAGAAATAAAGTATAAACTTACCGTGACATTGGTTTGTTTGGTTGTTGATTTGTTCCAACAATGATATTAGCTTATCTTCAAAAACCTGCACTCACTAACAAATTAATACAACTTCATGATTAGATTTTAGAAATTGTTAGTTGAGACTTGAGATCCTCTCCCAACAGTTAAATTTAATTTCTTACCTCATAATCGCCATTCCACCTCTACTGCGCACCTTGAGTGTGTTAAATCCCATGTATCTATAACCAAAGTTCAGCAAGTATGTTGTATACAAAAAGACATGTTTACCCCGCAACTAACACACAAAAAAAATCTAATAATAATGGTGCCTCCAAAAACATGAGTAATAAATAGAAGAAAAAAACACACAACCTGCCAGACTTAAAAAAAATATCCAAACCTAAACCTGCTATAAATTTTACATTAACTTTGCCAAAAATTATCAACATAATACATAAAATCTGGTGCCATTATGCAAATGCTTAATACATTTAACACATAATCATGTGCCAGTAAGCAAACAAATATGGGTAAGAAAAACAAAACATCCTACCATATAAACAACAACGTTTTCACCTTTATCAGTTGAGGAGTGTTTGGTTAGAAATGACCATGCACCAGAAATTGCTCCAATGTTAAGTCGTGCAAACTTGTCAAAAATCTAGAATCAAATAGAGAGATAGAATATTGTTAAAAAATAAATAAATTTTGTAGTGTATTGTATATGAGAAAATAATAAAAACCAACAAACTGAAAACTGATTTTGAGCATCTTTCTTTAGAATTAAAAATTCCATGTAACCAAATAGCAACACTTGTTGAAAACGGTACCCATACAATCCAAAAATACGCTCCCGTGAAAAAGAAAACATGTGAGAAAATTGAAGAAGGGGATGTGAAATTCAAAAATACGGTATGGTAAATCGTATTAGGGTTGAAAAATGATTGAAAACTTAAGAAATAGATGAATAAGAAAAGAATAGAATTGAATCAAACCGAATATATAAAGATATGACAAAATACCAGTTGAAACAAAATAATCAAATAGAATAAATAAAGATATGACAAAATACCTGTTGAAATAGAATCAAGAACCAAGCCTGGATGTTCGATATCTTTAAATCGGAGAAAACGATGAACCACGAAAAGATTGAAGGATTTCAAATCAGAGAAGAACAACACTAAGATCTTGATAGGAATTAGGGTTAGATCTGGGAAGGGAGAATTTTTACCATATAAGAAAATGGGTTATAATAGTTTAATTCGGATCCCGCCGGTTTATTAAACAACCCATATTGCTAATTGAGTAGGTAAAGTGCCATGTGGACTTATAGAAGGATTTAGAATGCCATGTGTCATTTTAGAGCAATTTGGTGAATTCTAAGGAAGGATGCTAAACATCATATTCTTTTATTAGATATATATATATATATATGTGTGTGTGTGTGTGTGTGTGTAAGGCCCGGATCCCTACTTTGGCATTGGATTTACTTATACACACATTTTTATTTATCAGAGTTAATTAAAACTTTCGCGAAATAATAATAAAAGTCAAACATTCATTACAAACATTCATAACTTGTCTTTTAAAACATAACATATAAGACATCATGACAAATCTTTAAATGCCAGTTTCTTCAGATCCTGCCATGTGTCTCCCTCAAGCTAGCAGCTTCAGTCTATTTACCTGCGTGCATACTAAAAGTAGCTAGGCTGAGTGAGTTCAAGTTAAAACAGGTGACATACACTACGTGAAAAAAGGGCTTTAGCCACACATGTGCTGAAATCGGTTTGCCACACTTCAGATTAAATGTGTGGCTAAAGGTCACCAATCATAGTTTCAACCACAAAACTTTTATTTGTGTGACAAAAAAACACACCTGCTAGAAATTTTAGTCACACATGTTTGGTTCATGTGACAAAAACACACATGTTCTGAACCTTAGTCACACATGTTCGGAGCTTTAGCCACACATGTTTGGTCGTGTGACTAAAAAACATACCTGTACACAGCTGGTCGAAACCTTTAGCCACACTTTAACAAAAAATGTGACAGTTACTAGCCACACTTAGAAAAGTGTGGCCGAATGTGATCTACGGCCACAATAGGTCTCAATGTGTGGCTGAATGCTAATACATATTGTCACACTTACGGGTCAATGTGACCAAAAAACATTGTTTGTTAGCCACTTATATGCTTTTATGTGTGACTTAAAGCAAACGGTGACATTAAAACAAAATGCGTGACTATCAACATTTAATGGTCACATTTTAAATATTTCATATGTGGCTAAAAGCTAATATATATGGTCATGCTTGCGTGTTTAAGTGACCATAATGCATTATTTGATAGTTACTTATAATAATTGATGTGTGGCTAAAAGTTAATAGTGACAGCAAAACAATAAATGTGACTATTATTAGTTAATGGCCACACTTTATGCTTCATGTGACCATCACCTTCACCTCCTCCCAGTTACAAACCTAATCCATAAACATCGATTGAAGCTCATTACTCTTCTTCATCACTTTGCTTCTTGCTCCAAACTTCATCAACCATCCTGCGATTAGATCTAATGGGGGGTTTTTAACATGATTAATTAGAACCCCAGAGATGTCATAAACATGTTAGGGTTTGAGTTTTGTTGAGAACAGTTCGATGACAGATTCATTCTCGTTTATTGATTGGTCTGTAACTAGATGTTAAACAATAATTATTGATTGATTCTTGATTTTAGGATATAGTATTCTGAGTCTAGTTTCCAGAAAGGTAAATTTTGTAATTTTTGGATGAGTGTTGAATACCGTTTATGATTTTACAAAAACATATGTCAAAGCTGATTCGAGGAGTTATATTCTGGTCCATTTTTCGGACACCATAACTCCCTAATGACAAACCCAAACGGGTTGGTTCCACTTCTGGAACTTAGTATTATGAGTTTAAAAGAGTTTAAAAGATAACCCAATTGGACTTACACAATTTGGTTTAATGAGTTGATAGAATCATTAAATTAGTTTTTGTTGCGCAATCTGCTGAACTTTTAGTAGGGATGAGCATGGGATGGTACCGGTACCGAACGGTACCGATCCCTATTTTCCTGATCCCGAAAATTGAAAATTCTTGGTACCGGTACCGAAATATTCGATTCGTTACCGGTACGGTACCGGTACCGGGACGGTACCGGGATAGTACCGGTACCGAGGGTTAAAAATCGGGAAATACCGGTACCGTACCGTACCGATCGCAAAACTTAAAACTTTGGTATCGATTCGTACCGACGGTACCAAATCGGTACCGATTTCGGTATCGGTACCGGTACGGTACCGGTACCAATCGATACCTGTACCGATTTTGCTCATCCCTAACTTTTAGTACCTATCTGTAATGGTTGAATTATTGTGAGTTTTCTATGGAAGAGAGAAATATAATAAAAATTGTTTAATAAATCAGATTCATATATCCTACTATGGTAAATTCTGTAAAATTTATCCTTAATCTTTTCTTTTTGAATAAAATCAGTTTGTATATGCCAGAATCTGTCTCGTGAACTGAATGATCATAAGTTAAGTTGTATGATGAATATTTGGTTTCTTTTCCATGATATGATGTGTGGATACATTTAAGGACTTTGGTACTGTTGACGTTGCTTATTATCACCAACGATTTGTCGGGTCAAGTTTGTGTTTGTGTGTGAGTTCATACGCGGGTCTTAGAGTCATGTGTTGTTGAACATATTCTTATAACATAAAACACTTGTACTAGGTAATAGTTATCGAGTCAAATGCATTCATTTGGTTTTGAGAAAACTTTATTACACGCGACACCAGGTTTTGGATTGAAAACACGGACATACTTACATACTGGTTTTGAAAACACTAAACGTTTGCCTATACTTGTTTTCTCGATTGAAAACACAAAACGTTTTGAAGTATTGGTTATTTAACCTGCTGAAACGGGCAGAAACGAGCTGAACTGCTGATTTTTTATTGCTGAATTGCTGCAAAATTGGTCAACACGCGTTGAAACGATCTGTTAAGTGCTGAAACAGACTGAAAAATCGTTGAAACGAGCTGTTTAACATGCTGTTTGCTGTAAAAGCGAGCTGTTAAGTGCTGAAACGAACTGAAAACTAGCTGAAACAAGCTGTTTAACATGTTGTTTGCTATAAAAACGAGCTGTTAAGTGTTGAAACGAACTGAAAACTCACTGAAACGAGTTGTTTAACATGTTGTTTGCTATAAAAACGAGCTGTTAAGTGCTGAAACGAACTGAAAATTGCTTAAACAAGCCAACAAGAGTGTTTGTACTTGACGAGTTGGGTTTTGGTTTAGGCTCATGTCTCGGTTTTTTTTATGCTGAACGTTGACACGGGAGAAAACGTTTTAGTTTTTTTTTTTTTTTTTACTTTTTTCCGTTTTTAACGTCCCGAAACCCGTTTAGACCCGTTCCGACCTTGACCCATTTTAACCCGGATTCGTTATGACCCGAACCTTTTGGCCCTGACCCGTTCCGACACGAACTATAACAACCCTATTTTTAATTGACCCGTTCCGACCCTGACCCGTTTCAACCCTAACCCGTTCCGACCCATAACCCGTTTCAACCCAACCCAACCCATTTGACACCCCTATGTTTAATGTATATCGACGGCTTAGGCGAGTTATGCCTCTAAAGGCACAATTTAAAAAAATAATAAAAAAATCATGAGTCAAAATATAAATAAAAAACGGAAAAAGTAAATAAATTAAAACATTTCCTCCGTTGTCCTTGTTAAAAAAAACGACCCGAAACCCATCTGGACCCGTTCTGACCTTGACCCATTTTGACCCGGTCCCGTAATGACCCGAACCTTTTGACCCTGACCCGTTCCGACCCGAACCATATCAACCCTTTTTTTAATTGACCTGTTCCGATCCTGTGTATATGATATTATTAGCCACACTATTATTAAATTTAAGTGGCCATTGCTTTGCTATATCCACACGGTGTGGGTCACAATGCACGCTTAACACAACCCTATTGGCCACATTATTATAAAATTCATGTGGCTGAAACATGAATTCATGTGGCTCTATACGTGCAATGGTCACTCATAGTAAATAGTCATGTGGCCATTTTCTACCGTTTAGCCACACTTATTGGAGAGGCTTCTTGATGGTTAGCAACTAATGCCTGTACCCTTTAGCCACACTTATAACCACATAAGGCCACAAAAAACTGTGTGTGGTACCCACAGTGTCGCGACCTTTGGTCACATATGACTTGAACCAAATGTGTGTAGCTAAAGGCCTACGACCACACTTTTTTCGTGTGACTAAAGGTCAATTTTCACGTAGTGATACACTACATCCACACACTTACTTATACGTATCTGGAGATACATATTTCTTACTTAACCTGTTCATTCTTTCTTTCACAATTACATTATTTCATTCTTTCTTTCGTACTTACATTCATATATGTTTTAAGAGCCTTTCGCCCTATAACATTCGCAGATATTACTAGGGAAGGTTCCCTACACTCGCAGATATTATAAGGATCTATTCACTTCATTCACAGATATTATTTCATTCGTATGTATTATTAGGGACTGTTCCCTTCATTCGCAGATTTTGTTAGGGTCTGTTCCCTACGTTCTCACAACCATACCTTCGCACTATCATTCATACGATTCCATATATACCATGCCTTATCATTCATAAATACTTTATACACAATTACGTATTCTAACACTTACCTTCCTTGGCGATACGTGCACTATCCGTAGATCGTTCACGTACCGACAAGTATTCATTCAAAACTTCGATAACTATCACACATATCATATATGGCATACACTTACCACTTAAGGTAAGTGTATTAACTATTCACATCAAGTATGCACACAGCCCCAAAAACAAAACAAAGAAATGGAGCTAGAAACTCACCTGTAAGCGATTCCATTCAAAGTTAATGGTAACTCATTTCCTTAATTGGGTGCGGCTAACTGTATAACAATTACATATATCAATTAACTAGCCCTATCCATATCATATTTCTAGTTTAGTGTAACCCCTAGCTACGGGGGTTCAGGGGGCAGCGCCCCTGGCAGCGAGGTTCTAGGGGCGGCAGCCCCTAGCGGGGTCCAAGGGGCAGAGCCCCTGGCTGGGGTTAAGCTGCCAGAAAACTGAAGTTCAATTATTTAATCAAATCAAACCTTCATTTTAAACGTTACTTTTCATTGTTAATTATTTAATTATTCTTATCTTATCCATCATATAAGTCCATATCTATCGTCTACATACGTACACGCTTTTTATCTTTCGTTTATTTTATAAAATCATAACAAGCGTATATGTCTCCTTCTGACGTATAAGTTGTTTTAGGTGCATAAGTTATTATGGACGTATAAGCTATCCTCCACGTATAATTTGTTCTTGGCGTATAAGTGTTTCAACGTATAAGATGTTCTTGGCGTATAAGTGTTCCAACGTATAAGTCATGCATACACGAGTATATATAACACGTACTATATACACGCTGTCATACTTACACGTTGCATCCATTAGAAAACTAAAGTTCAATTATTTAATCAAATCAAATATTCATTTTGCACATTACCTTTCATTATTAATTATTTACTTATCTTTAGCTCATATATCGTGTAATTCCATGTCTATCGTTTACGTACGTATAATCTATCTTTCTTTTGTATTAGTTCACTGGCGTTTAAGTCTTTATGAGGTTTCAGGCGTATAAGTCTTCCCTACGTATAAGTCGTCCTTAGTGTATAAGTCTAACCCAACATATAAGTGATATCCACCGTATAATTTATATACATACGGTTATATACATACATGGTGCCTGCTATACATATACGTTGATATACATACACGACGCCGGTATACATATACGCTACATATATACATATATGATGTGTTGTAAAACACACTTAATTTCCTTATCGTTTTATCATGATTTAATTGCTTTTTAGTTTAATTATTAAGAGGTTTAGCTTGTTTTTGCTTAATTTTACAAAGATGGATGTTTACTTGTAGGTTATGAGTTTTAATGAATAAAAGTGGCAAGTTTGAAGACTCTAGGGGCTTATTTGAGCAACTTTGAAGACTACAACTCAAGGCCCGACCCAAGCCCACAAGTTAGAAGCCTTACATGCATAATATATTAATTAAACAAAAGAAAAAAAGAACCCAAACAGCCCATAAATCCCGAAATCAGCATCAACCAGCCATAAAACTTCCGTTTGGCAGCATCTAGGGTTTCAAAGAAAGTCGTTTTTGCATCTTGTGTGACCAAGTGAAGAAGAAGGAGGCTTAGGACAACTTGGTACAGCAGCTAGGGACCATATTCATCAAGAAACTCAGCCATATATCTTAAGTATTCATCCATAAGCTTTATGTTCTTGTTCAAGATTCATAACTAGTTAATTTTGATCTTTAACTTGAATTGTTTTGCAAGTAACTTGAAGATTGACTTGTGCTTGATTGAGATTGATTCTTTAATGATTTTAATTATGTTTATGTTGAGTTATATGATGTTTACTTTGATGTATAGCTGCTGTCCAAATATCATGTTCGGCTAAACTTGTTAGTTCTACCTAGGTTAGATGAATATTGTTAGGTTTTAATGAGTAATATGGATTGTTGATTATCATGGCTTGAATTGTTAATGAAAAGTTTGGTTTAATATTGAATTAGGTTGTGTTTAGTGGCTGTGAATTTATTAATTACACTCATATACCTCTTGCTTTGATTAATTGAATATGTTTTGATTGATTGTTGCTTGTTAGAACTCCTTACTTTGTGTTTAGGGTTTGTTTGCGGGGTGATCAACCGTAGGGTTTAAGTGAGTGTTTTAATTGAATATAATCAGCGGGTGAACACCTTCTTAGAGACCGAGAGGTGATAGGAAGTAAGGTCGTCTCTTAGCTTTTACTTGTTAGGATTAAGATCGCGTGAGAGCGGGTTTGGTTCTTGTTGGGTTTGGTTTGAGCGATTAGTTGATCTAGTTTAAGTTAAACTAAATTGTTCCTCTATCCTTGGTTGCGTAGTATTCGTCTCCATTAGGGTAATGTGTCGGTGAGACCGAGAGGAGAGTCGACATTAGAGCACTTTAACAATTCGTTTCTCGGTTTGTTCTTAAAATCAACTAAGTGTAAGTTAGAGTTTGTTAGTGAGACTGAGAAGTGATCTAGCTTTCTTGAGTGAACCTTAGTTGTGTCATCCTTAGGAATCGGTGTCGTGAGAATCCTCAATCCATTATCTTATTATACCTTCAATATGATTCTTACCTAGGTAGACGTTTTCTCCGATTGCAGTTAAGTTTCCAAGTTTTGTTAAGAGTTTAGTTAAGTTAAATTAAGTCTTTTAAGTTAATTAAATTAAGTTAGGTTAAGTATTTAATAATATAAAAATCAATTTAAAATATATTATTCTTAGGTGAGTCTTATTTAGGGTTAAGTATTAGATACGTGTTCACGTGTCCTTGTGTTCGACACTCAGACTTCCTTAGTGCTATACTATTAGTGATCGGTACACTTGCCGGTTTTGTGTGGCTTCTTTAGGAATTTCGTTTAATAAATTTAAAGCTTAGTTGTGAGAGCATCATTAGACACACATTAAGTTTTTGCTTTAGCTCATTTATCGTGTAATTCCATGTCTATCGTCTACGTACGTATAATCTTTCTTTCTTTTGTATCAGTTCACTGGCGTTTAAGTCTTTATGAGGTTTCAGGCGTATAAGTCTTCCCTACGTATAAGTCGTCCTTAGTGTATAAGTCTAACCCAACATATAAGTGATATCCACCGTATAATTTATACATATACGGTTATATACATACATGGTGCCTGCTATACATATACGTTGATATACATACACGACGCCGGTATACATATACGCTGTGCTCCAACGTATAAGTCATGCATACACGAGTATATATAACACATACTACATACACGCTGTCATACTTACACGTTGCATCCAAGCTTATACGCTGCCTACTTACACGTTGCTGCATATTATTGAATCAGAAAACTTTTATTAATAAGTCTACCAAAAATTTTTTATTATTAATTATTTTCATTAATAAGTCTTTACCAAAAAAAAACCTCATTAGAAAACTAAAGTTCAATTATTTAATCAAATCAAATATTCATTTTGCACGTTACCTTTCATTATTAATTATTTACTTATCTTTAGCTCATATATCGTGTAATTCCATGTCTATCGTTTACGTACGTATAATCTGTCTTTTTTTTGTATTAGTTCACTGGCATTTAAGTCTTTATGAGGTTTCAGGCGTATAAGTCTTCCCTACGTATAAGTCGTCCTTAGTGTATAAGTCTAACCCAACATATAAGTGATATCCACCGTATAATTTATACATATACGGTTATATACATACATGGTGCCTGCTATACATATACGTTGATATACATACACGATGCCGGTATACATATACGCTACATATATACATATACGTCATGCATACATATACGTGGCTCACACTTATACGTTTTAAATACTTATGCGGTTCATACATACACTTTGCACTAATGCGCTATATGATGTCCATACTTATGCGCTGTCTACTTACACGCTGTAGTTATACGGCATATAAGTGCAGGTCAGCCCCCTTTTCACACTTTTTTAAGGTTTTTCGTCAATTCCTTCGCCATCAGCCGCCGTTAACCACCATGGTTGGTCGGGGTTTGATCGTTTAAGACTTAGGAAGCTTCGGGGTGTCCAGATCTGAGCTAAGTTGGCCCTTAAACTCGTTTTTTGATTGATTAAACACCTGAATAAAGCTAGATCTAAATCCAAACGGCTCATACGGTATCACAGGGTTGCGGTGTCGGGTTATAATATGTTGGGTCAGCTGAGTAGAATGATTTCTTACTTTTGGCTGGTCTCGGATCTTTGAATATAGTAGACTAGAGAGTGTTTGGCTTATGTGTGTGTTTTTGATGGTGTAGGCAATGGTGTAGAATGGATGGAAAATGGAAAGGATTAGGTTTCAGGGGTATTTATACTCCTTAAGCCCGTGGACCTTAGCCCATATTTACTTTTTAGTCCATATTTAATTAAAGTCCACCATCCCCTTTATCTTTTTATTTTATTACTATCTCTACTAACTCAAATTAATTCCTCCAAAGAAATTAATATATTAATATTATTCTAGGTAATTTCGGGATGCTACACGTTGCATGCATGCGCTGACAACTGAAAGCACTTGTGACATATAATATTCTAAATTGTTCAGTCTTTCTAATATCTTCATCAATGAAACCAAACTCGCAAACTCCATTCTTACATTTGATTCATTCCATGTGCCTCACAGCATACACATCACATTATGTAAAAATGTCATTTGCCTATTAAAATAAAGTAACACATATATGTAGTACATCAGACAACAGTATTGCATATATGTAATACAACAGTCTATATGTATTTAGTAATCGATAACTACATATATGTAATACAATACCTTGGGATATTCCATATGCATCATAGCAATCAAACTACATTATGTGAAGATGTCATTTTCCTATTAAACAAGGTAATGCATATGTGTGATACAACAAACAATAGCACTGCATATATGTAACACAACATAGTTCATATGCATTTTGTAGCTGATAAATGCATATCTGTAATACACTACCTTGAAATATTACACATGACTCTTAGCAAACACACCGTAATTCATGAAGTTTTTAATTGCCTACCAAACAAAAGTATAGATAACTATTGCATATATGTAATACAACATATTGCATATACATGTAACAGATGTAACAACTCGGATTTTCTAAATTAATATTCATTAATCATAACCTGGACTGTTTATATATTCGGGAAATTCACTAAGACATATTGCGTTATTCGAGTAATATTATTTTATTAATATTTGTTTATTTAATATATATATATATATATATATATATATATATATAACTTTTGATTATAGTCAATTTTTACCTTAAACCATACTTTAACCCTTTAGTGTTTCCATCTTCATAATGTAGGGACCTAACTACAAATCTGTAATTATTTTATTATATTACCAAATTACCATTAACCCGAACGCTTAAACCCGAAACCCATAGACCCGTTTGTTTTCTTGAACCTTAATTTTCTTCATAATATTGGAAATTGATCAGTGTATAATCTGAATCATACCATAATCAGCCTACCGATGTTTTGAATTAGGAAACGAGGTCAATTGTGATACATATTAACTTATTAAACAAACCGTCTATACCCGTTTAGAAAAAGATCATTTATCATCAATCATTGTTGGTGCATGATGTCAGTAGTTTAGTGTCGAGTGTCTGTAATCGTGTTAGTTAGATTTGAGTTTTGTATGTAAGCGAAGTTACTAACAAGTTCGCTTATATGGGCGAACTTGTTAGTCAAGCGAAGTTAGGGACAACTTCGCCTGAACATACCAGGCGAAGTTGTCGTGTCTATATAAGTTGATTGTTACGGCTTATTCGATATAGATATATTAAGAGTTTGTGTATTCGAGTCAGAGAGTTTTGTATTCAGTGAATATAGTTTCACGTGTTTACGGTTGGAATACAACGTGTATTTGGTTATCGTATCGTGTGTTAGCTCGTATTGTTTTCTATACTCGTAACGTTTTACGTAGGGATTCCGCACCTGCGTAGTACGCGATATCTCGTGTAGATCCGGCTGGGAACCTACAATTGGTATCAGAGCTTTTGCTCGATTGTGTGGTTCGGGATTATCACGCGGGTATAGAAATCGTTCCGTTCGACTATTCGCGGGACGAGTTTTCTGAGCTTTTGTGCTATACTCTCCTCCTACAATCTTAAACAACCCATATCACCTTCACAAACCTCGAAAAACCCAGAAATCTAATATGCAGAAAGTTCGTGTTCATTAGGCGAAGTTGCCGTCACTGTTAGTAGGGTTTCGGCGAAGATATAAGGTTAAGCGAAGTTATCCACAACTTCGCCTACCTCTTCAAGTTCGCTTACCTCAAGCGAAGTTACCCACAACTTCGCCTATTCTTCCCAAGTTCGCTTAGCTTAAGCGAAGTTATTCTCAAGTTCGCCTATCCAGCGAATTTAAGAAAGTGAGCGAAGTTACAAATTCACGCGAAGTTATGCTATAAGCGAAGTTATCCACAACTTCGCCTACAGTGCTGTTTGAAAATTAAATTTTTGATTTTCGGATTTCTTTGAGTTTTGCGAAAGATGTCTTCGATAAACATTACCGAACTGGTAAAGATGGAAGTAGAAGCGGGTTCGGCTACAAAGGCGCCCAAGATGCTTAAGAAAACTGATTATGTGGCATGGAAAGATCGTTTTGAACAATATGTCAAGTATCAAGATGCCAAGATGTGGGTCTGCATACAAGATGGTTACATTCCACCCACTGCTGAGTATGAGGGTCGTGATCAAATCAAGAAATACAAAGAGATGGAAGAAGAGGAGAAGAAAATGTATGAGGCAGAAAGCAAAGCTCATGCAGCAATTACAATGGCTCTTCCACAAGAGATACTTCACACCTTCCGAAAGTATAAAACTGCTAGAGAGCTTTGGGAAGCACTTGAGAACCGGTTTGAGGGCAATGTGGGAATTCGTGCCTCGAAAATTAAACTTCTAAAAACCCAATTCTCGGTCTTCAAGTATCTGAAGAATGAGTCACTTGATGATATCATCACTAGATATTATCATCTGATGACTGAACTCAGCAACTATTCAATTGTGTACAAAGAAGATGAGATAGTTGAAAAGCTTCTTGATGCTCTCCCACCGAAATGGGAGATGTATACTGTGTTGATGAGAGAAGACAAGGACTTTGCTGACTATGACCTGGAGACAGCAGTTAACAAGCTAAGAACGTTTGAACTGAACATGGTACGAAAGGAGACACCTACCGATCAGGTTCAAGATCCGGGTATGTATGGTGCAAAGGTAAACTCAGGATCAAGTTCAAAAACTGAATCATCTGCTTATTACTCTAAGGGAGAGTCAGGCGCTAACTCAACACACGAAGGACATGTATCTCTCAACATGAACGGTGATGTGTGCTTTGTAGCTGGAGGATCAAAGGCTTCTCAACCTCAAGCGACCAAGAGTAGCTTTTCCCCGAGTGTGTCAAACAACAACTACTCGAAGATGCCTATAAGTGTTAAATCTGCTGAACAGCAGTTTGCTCTCTATGCATCTTTTATTGCTTCGTATGAGAACTACATTCAGGGTAAGGTTGTTGATCCTGCAATTTTGGATGAAGACTATGATCAGATCGATGCTGATGATCTGGAGGAGATGGATCTGCAGTGGCAGATGGCTATGATCGTGAGAAGAGTTAAGAGGTTCATGAAGAAGACTGGTAGGAAGTTTGTCGGAGAGAGGCCAGGGTTTGATAAGTCAAAGGTACGCTGCTACAACTGTCAGCAGAATGGCCACTTTGCAAAAGAATGCAAAAATGAACGTGTAGAACGCAGTCAAAGCAGATCTACACAGCAGAGTGGTAGTGGTAATGACTATAGAGCCATGATTTCCAGACAGAACGAGGAATACAACTGGAATCTCCATGTTGAAGAAGTTTTTGAACAGGCCAATTTGGCAAAAATCGAAACTGCAAATAGTGAGAAGGGAACTGGCGAGAATGAAGCATACATGGCAGATGTGGCAGACCAGCTCTCCGAGGTAAGTATCGAACTCCCTTGTACTAAGTGTGAACATCTGTCTGAACAACTGACAACTATAACTGATCAGTTTGTTAGTTTGGATGCGCAATTTAAAACTTTAAAAGAAGATCATCATTTCACTAAAGCTAGAGAAAATAGTTACAAAGTAAAAATTAAAGCTAGTGAAAAAGATATTAAAAGTCTTAAGGCAAAGCTTGCTGAGAAAATTCAAGTGTTTGATCTTAGCTATGAAGTTCTAGAAGAAAAAACCAAACTAATAGCTGAACGGGAAAAACAGATAGCTGATAACCAGGTAAAAGTGGTGGAACTTAACAGGAAACTTGAGCAATTCAGGAATTCCTCCGCTATACTTGATCACCTCGTTAGTGATCAAGGTTCCTCAAAAAGGGGAGGAATTGGTTATCATGAAGTTCCACCACCTTTCAATCGTAATTACACTTATGACCCTAGTAATCAGAAATCTGTCGATGTTGACTATGGTCAGACAGTTCCGGTTAAAGTAACAATTAAAGAACCAGTAGTTAGTAAGCCTGTTGCAAGTATTAAGATTTCTGCTCCGAGTCCTGTCTCATCTAACTCAGACAAGTCTTCTGAGTCGAGTGAGACAAAACAAGAGGAAGTGTTACCAAATAGTGGAGAGAAAAATAAAACACCTGAAAAGAAGTCTCCAGTAAACCCGTATGTCCCACCATTTGTGAGACAAACGGGCAGTAATACAGCCTCAACATCTAAGACAACTTTTGATAAGAAAGTTGAACACAAGAATTGTTTTAGATGTAATCAATTAGGACATCTTGTTGCTGATTGCCCTCTGAAGCAGAGATTCAGAGGTGTGAGGCCTTCAAAATCTGAGAATCGAACTAACGGAAATGTTAAAACTGAAAACCCATCAAATTCAGAAAATGGTCCAATTCAGGTTTTCAAAGAAATAGATCTCAGTTTTTCACTGCTAACAACCAAACCATAAGTAATAATTCTTTTAATTCACAAAGGTTTGGATGGCCTCATAGACAATCCACAAGAAGGTATCCTGTTAGAACTCACAGAAATTATTATGATACTAACTTTGGACAGCCAAGGTACGGAATGTATCGACCCAAGACCAATCGGTCTTGGGTCCCCAGATTTTAATCAGCTGCTTTAATCGTGCAGGAACAGTTGAACAGGGCTGCCAACAATCAATGGGTTGTGGATAGCGGCTGTTCCCGGCACATGACGGGTAACAAGAAATTGTTACACGACTTGAAACCTGTTCAAGGAGGAAGAGTGAGTTTCGCAGGAGAGAGCGGTGGAAGGATTACAGGAATGGGGACGGTGTCGAATGGAAAGATGACTTTGGAGAAAGTAAATTTTGTTGAAGAACTGAAGCACAATCTGCTGAGTGTTTCGCAGATTTGTGACAAAGACTACACCGTACATTTTACAAAGAATGAGGCGATTGTGTTATATCCTGATTTCAAGATACCAGAGGATTGGATTGTTATGAAGGCTCCAAGAGTGAAGAATACGTATATCATGGATATGAGGTCGACTGAGATGGCCACAGAAGAATCGTGTCTTTTGTCAAAAGCAACTGAATCAGAGTCCGAGTTGTGGCATAGGAGAATGGGGCACATTCATCTTCGGAAAATGAACTACCTTGTCAAAAATGGGCTTGTGCTGGGTGTTCCCTTGAAGAATTTCAACTTTGAAGACAAATGCTTATCATGCAAAAAGGGAAAGCAACACAAGAAATCCCATCTCACCAAGAAGGTCAACTCAATTGTCAGTACCCTAGAATTACTTCACATGGATCTCTTCGGTCCCGTGAATGTAAAAAGTCTAGGGGGAACGTCTTACTGCTTGGTGATTACTGATGATTTCTCTAGATATTCCTGGGTATATTTCCTGAAGTCAAAGGATGAAACAGTGCAGATGGTCAAGAATTTGATTACCAAAGTTGAGAATATCATGGGGAAACGGGTTAAATTCATCAGGAGTGACAATGGAACTGAGTTCAAGAACTATGAAATGGAGATCTTCTGCTTGCAGAAGGGAATAGAACACCAATACAGCGCACCGTATACTCCGCAACAAAATGGAGTGGCTGAGAGGAAGAACAGGACTTTAATTGAAGGAGCCAGGACCATGCTGGCTGATTCGAAACTTCCCGTGGTGTTCTGGGCTGAAGCTGTTGCAACAGCCTGTTATATCCTTAATAGAGTGTTAACTGTTAAAAGATTAAACAAAACCTGTTATGAACTTATGCATGGGAGGAAGCCCAACTTGAGTGGTCTTGAACCATTCGGGTCCCCATGTTCGATATTAAAGACCAATTCTAAATTTGGTGAAGTAGCCGACGAAGGAATCTTAGTCGGATACGTTGTTGGGACTCCCAACAGACAGGTCTTTAATACATCGAACAGCAAGGTTGAGGTGGTGTGTAACACTGATATCACAAGTTACAAATCACCAAAACCAAGCACGGGACCCGCTGGGGTTTTCGACTATGATAGACTTTTTAAATCTTTTAACATGCCTTATTTGGATTTTGCAGAAGTTGAGGAAAGAATTGCTACGAAGATGATATGCGATGAGGAAGACACTTTGGTGCAATGACCACAGCATGATGAATGTCAGCCTTCCTCGTCAAATGCTGTCAATACCCCTGCTGCCTCTTCTGAAGAGGAATTCATCAATCCGTTTCACTCTTAATCACCCATTGATGAGCTATCTTCAAACTTGGAAGATAATCTGAATGTCAGTTCGGTTCCGACTACAAGAATTCACAAAGATCATCCCTTGGAGAACGTGATAGGTGATCTGTCGGCCGGTGTACAAACAAGACAAAGCTTTAATGAGCACACCTGTGTTTACACAAGCATTAAAGAATCAGGCATTATCAACGAATGCTTGTATACCTGCTTTATCAGCCAGATTGAACCAAAGAACTATCAAATGGCTCTTAAGGACAGCTCGTGGGTCGAAGCCATGCAAGAAGAGTTAGCTCAGTTTAAGAAAATGGAAGTATGGAACTTGGTTGCAAAACCAAGGAATGTGCATGCGATTGGCACGAAATGGGTCTTCAAATGTAAGAGAGATGAGAAAGGGATTGTTATCAGAAACAAGGCAAGGCTGGTTGTTAAAGGCTTTAATCAGCAAGAGGGGATTGATTACAATGAGGTGTTTGCTCCTGTGGCAAGATTGGAAGCCATTCGACTGTTTTTGGCATTTGCTGCTCATAAGAAGATGAAGGTCTTTCAGTTGGATGTGAAGAGTGCGTTCCTAAACGGTAAAGTCGACGAGGTTGTGTATGTTGAGCAACCTCCGGGTTTTCCTGACCCTGACTTTCCCGATCACGTGTACAAGCTAAGTAAAGCGCTGTATGGACTACATCAGGCACCTCGTGCCTGGTATTCTACCTTATCAGATTACTTGCTTGAAAATGAGTTTGAAAGAGGTAAAATTGATAGCACATTGTTCTTCAAGAGAAAGGGTAGCGACTTTCTGCTGGTGCAAGTCTACGTGGACGACATTATTTTTGCTGCATCAAAAGTCTCCATGTGTCAGGAGTTTGAGGCCATCATGAAGAAGAGATTTGAAATGAGTGCTATGGGTGAACTAACTTTCTTTTTAGGATTGCAGGTTGATCAGAAGAAAGACGGGATGTTCATTCATCAGACGAAGTATGTCCATGATGTTCTCAAACGCTTCAAGATGGAGGACAGCACTCCATATGATACTCCAGTCTGCGTCAATCACAAATTGGGTGCTGATTCAGACAACGATGCAGACGTGGACCCAACCCAATATCGGGCTATTATAGGTTCTTTAATGGACTTAACTGCTTCTAGGTCTGATATAATGTTTGCTGTTTGTCTTTGTGCACGCTTTCAGGCAAACCCAAAAGAATCTCATTTGAAGGGTGCAAAGAGGATACTGCGGTATCTCAAAGGCAAGCCGAAGCTGGGGTTGTGGTACTCGAAAGGAGGAGACTTGGAGCTAGTCGCTTACACAGATTCTGATTATGGAGGGTGCAATCAGAGTCGGAAGTCTACAACTGGTGGATGTCAGTTTCTTGGTGGCAGACTAGTGTCGTGGCAATGCAAGAAGCAGACTTAGTCGCAATTTCAACCTGTGAAGCAGAATACATGGCAGCATCCAACTGCTGCTCCCAGGTTCTTTGGATTCAACAACAGTTGCGCGATTATGGTCTGAATTTCTCACTTACTCCTATTTGCATTGATAACACTGCTGCTATCTCAGTAACTAACAATCCCGTTAAGCACAGTAAAACTAAACATATTGACATACGTCATCATTTTATACGGGATTGTGCTGAGAAGAAGCTGATTGAGCTCGAAAAGGTTGACACGTTAGATAATTTCGCTGACTTGTTTACGAAAGCGTTTGACAAAACTAGATTTCAAAACCTTGTTGAGCTGAATGGGATGATCAATCCCGAGTAATCATGTCATGTGTTTTTGATTAAAAAAAAAAAACGTCACTATCGCTTAGAATTATGTCGGTTGCCTCAGTTTGAAGGACATGTCTTCGGATATGTTTGGTCCTCATTTCTACTTGTAGAATATGAGGATAGCCATTAACCAGATGACAGAAAGTGACCGGGGCGGTTTATGATGTGTTTTTATTCTTTCGCTGGAAATTAGTCGATCATACTTAGTTAAAAGGATACATACTTGTATGTGGTCGGTCCAGCTGATCCATTGGATCTTCGGGATAGCCGTTTACCTGAAAACTTCAATTTGGTCGGGGCGATTGAAGTTAAAATTTTTTGTTTTCTTTTCTTTTTGGGAGATGAAATTATTTTTCAAGTCTACTACTTCATAAGAAGTTTCTTTACTATGTTAATATAAAATTGATCCAACCTTGGAAAGTGATAGATATACTGATTCTGTGTGCTTAACTAGTAAAGTTATTAGGTTTAAAAGACTTGAGAACAGTCATTGTATGTCATGGTAGCTTTTTATGGTGCGTAAAAGTAGAAGTGATACTAACTAAATCTACTCGATTTTACGTGGAAACTCCTTAAGAGTTGTGCATGTCTTCATATATATATTTCCGAATGATAGGCAGAAAAGCGATTACCCAGTCATACACGAGCCCGTGAGTGTTCTGATTCCCGTGAAGATAGCGTATCAAGACACTGCAGTGATCCAGATTCGGGACTTGCAGTTATTTTCTACTTGAAAGTGTGTATATATTTGATTAAAAAAAAATGAATGAAAAAAAATAAAAAAAATGTGTATTTTAGAGTTCATAATGTTAATGATTGTTAATCAAGACGCAAGAAGATGAACGGAAAGCAAAGTCTAAGATCGAAGAGTAATTGTTACTTAATCAGACACTACGGGTCAAGGTCAATTCGGGGTGACTTGGGGAAAGCCAAATACGCCTTGAGAATAGATAGGAGGCATCATAATCTCTGAGTTGTTGCCCACTTAAATTTTGAGCTTAATTGAACCTAACTCGTATCACAGAAACGATGAAAACCATTTTAAGTATATTACCTGCTTACAACCTGTTTCTTTATGTCATAATACAGCTGAACACGAATCTGTGTGACAGTCACGAAATTAGTATGATTCCTGTTCGGATCTTTTCTAAAACATGGTAGTCCCTGTCAAGACTGAAATTTGATCCCGTGTACTTTAATTTTTCAAATTTTTGTTACTTTTGTAATTGTTTGATTTTATACGTGGTTACTTGGTCTTGATCGTTTCATTTAACGCTTTAAAGGATGTTTTTAAAACTTTATTGAAAATTGTTAAAAGTATAGGGGTTTTTTTGTAAATACAGGCGAACTTGTTTATAACTTCGCCTGGAATAGGCGAAGTTATCGATAACTTCGCCTGTACTAACTTTGACCCTATATAAAGGAATTTAAAGGTCAAACAGTTTCATTATTTCAAAAACTCTGCGAACTTATCCTCTGAAACTTTAGCGAACTTATCGATATCACAAATCTGTTTTTGTTACTTCGATTCTAATCAGATTAAAGGTGTGTAGGGTTTATAGTATCGTATAATCAATGTTTTTGAGGTTGATCATCGGTCGTTTCGACTCGATAATCGACCTCGTCCTTCGAAACCTTAAACACCCGATTTCAAACTTGTTTTTACGTGATAGTAAACTACTTGAACGTCTTAAACTTCATAAATTCATGTATTTCGGAGTCCTCGATCTCCAAAATCATCTTCTACACGTCGTTCAAAATCCCTAACTGTTGCCGATTCAAATTCGGCGAAGTTACAGTTTAGGCGAAGTTATCCGTAACTTCGCCTGAGGTTTAACTTCGCCTGATTATAGAATTTGAAACGGTTTATGAGGCGATGTTGTGATAAGGCGAAGTTATCCGTAACTTCGCCTGGACCATGTTACTTATCTATTATCAGACGAAGTTCAAGTTGAAGCGAAGTTGTTTCCCAACTTCGCCTCACCTTTAATTTCGCCTATACAGAATTGATCACAACTTCGCTCATGGTAACAGGCGAACTTGTGTTTCGCTTTGACGTTTATCTAACTAAACTGTTTGTTGCAGATATGGTTGCTGTTGCTGGAGCAGGTGGTGCAGGCGGTGATGACGGAGTTGATCACCAGAGACAGTTCTTCCCGGGTCACAACATGTACATAACATTAGACCCGGAGGCGAGCGGAGTTGATGATTTCCGTGAAATCATCACATTTCTTTTACGCTCGAGGATATTCCACGCTATTACAACAACTCTGCCAATATCCTTGCCCAATATTGAGGAATCTGGCAGACAGTGGAATACGACTGTAGAGTCGAGCCCCCGGTGATGCGCGCAACAGTCAACAATCAGATTGTTCAGTTCTCTTCTGAACAAATCCGGGCGGCTTTACGATTTGGGAATGAGACAAGGGATGACCCAACAGAGTTTGTAGCTCCTTTCCGTGATGGAGCGTTTTTGAGGATGGGATACTCTGGTCCCTTGGGGGATACGCAGAGGAGGAAAGGCTTTTTACTTGACCAGTGGCGCTTTCTCATGCATGTTATGATCGTTTGCATGTCAGGGAGAAAGGCGGGCACTGATGGCATGGGCGCGACCATGCAGTCAGCGATGATTGCTCTGACATACAACAAGCGATTCAGCTTTAGTCAGATGGTCTTTTATGAGATTGATCGTCAACGAAGAGCGATGGCGCGTGAGCGATTCATCATGTATCCAAGATTCCTACAAATGATCTTGAATCATGTTGCTCCAACGCTTCCTCAGCGCCGTCCGATCCGATATGTAGAGAGTGTGAACAAACGGACCTTCGCCCAATGCAGATCCTCCAGTGCGAGGAGCAAACCTGAACTCCGTCCTCGCCATACTCCACTCTTTGGGTACTTGATCAACCCGGGGTATGTGCCTGCTCATGGGGATGAGTTTAGGGACCCGACACCACAACAGGCAGGAGCACCTCAAGCTATACCTGCTGCTCCTGTTGTGTCACCGGAGGAGAATGTGGACCTTGATGCAGAATTTGGTGGTCAAGGGTTCTTTGATATGGATCGGGTGGATCCAGAGGAGAACTTACAGATCCCGGTTGAACGTGCTTCGGGAGTGAATGTCACTAGGACAGCTGCTACGGTGGCTGGTTCTGATTCTGATGATGAAGTGGCAGAGGCAAGAAGGATTATGGTGACTCGAGAAAGACTACATGGGAAAAGAAAGAGAACAGATGATGACAGTGAGTCAGATTATGAGGAAGAGGTACAACAGTTGATCCGGAGGTCAAGAAGGGAACGGATAGGTGCAGGATCGGGAGCCGGTGAGAGCTCTAGGTTGGTACGTTTCACTCCACCAACACTATCCGGTATGACAATGGTTCCCTCAACATCACAGGTTACAAGGCCAAGCGCTACGGTTGTTCCCGTGGTGGCTACCTCATCTACATTTGGCCTACCACCCACTACTTTTCAACTTTCGGCTCCTGAGATTGTTTCATTGCCGCCTCCGACCTTTACTCCATCGGAGGTCGTGGCACAATTTATAGAGTCGACTGTTGTGGCCACTGCAGGGCTATCGGTGATGATACCACCTGCGGTTACGTCTATTTCTACTTCTGAGGTCCCGGTGACATCGGAAATCCCTCCTCAGTACACTCAAGATATATCACATATGAGGTTCGATTTCGATGCAACCCTATCAGACTCAGAACGAATAGCAGCACTGGAACGGGTCGTCGCAGAGCAGTCAAGGATTAACCTTATCCAGACCCAGGCTATTCAACGCCTAGTTGCAGAGAATCAGATGCAGTCGTCCCTGCTAGTACAACATGGTAAAATCATAGATGCTTTCAAGGAGTTCTTGGCATCTCAGGGGGAGACGAGCTGTAAAGGCGACGAGTTGAGGACCAAGAGACGAAATGATAGAGACGATGATCCCAATGCATCGAAAGATGCAGGTGGTGAGTTGCCAAGAACTGATCAAGCTCTTGGAACTTCCACAACTCAGGGGGAGTCGACATCTGCAGCTGGTGGTGATGATGTGGTGGTAGTGGATGTAGAGGAGATGGATGATTATTTGGTTGGTGATGATGATGTGCTACCAAGTGATGTGATAGAGAAGATTGAAGATTACAAGACACGTATTTGAAGCTAAAGAGATGAAGCTACTGCCAAGGGGGAGTCTGTTGGTGCATGATGTCAGTAGTTCAGGGTCGAGTGTCTGTAATCGTGTTAGTTAGATTTGAGTTTTGTATGTAAGCGAAGTTACTAACAACTCAGGGGGAGTCGACATCTGCAGCTGGTGGTGATGATGTGGTGGTAGTGGATGTAGAGGAGATGGATGATTATTTGGTTGGTGATGATGATGTGCTACCAAGTGATGTGATAGAGAAGATTGAAGATTACAAGACACGTATTTGAAGCTAAATAGATGAAGCTACTGCCAAGGAGGAGTCTGTTGGTGCATGATGTCAGTAGTTCAGTGTCGAGTGTCTGTAATCGTGTTAGTTAGATTTGAGTTTTGTATGTAAGCGAAGTTACTAACAAGTTCGCTTATATGGGCGAACTTGTTAGTCAAGCGAAGTTAGGGACAACTTCGCCTGAACATACCAGGCGAAGTTGTCGTGTCTATATAAGTTGATTGTTACTGCTTATTCGATATAGATAGATTAAGAGTTTGTGTATTCGAGTCAGAGAGTTTTGTATTCAGTGAATATAGTTTCACGTGTTTACGGTTGGAATACAACGTGTATTTGGTTATCGTATCGTGTGTTAGCTCGTATTGTTCTCTATACTCGTAACGTTTTACGTAGGGATTCCGCACCTGCGTAGTACGCGATATCTCGTGTAGATCCGGCTGGGAACCTACAATCATAAATCAATTAAGTTAACCCACACCGTCCTTGTTCCATCGCGAATCAAACCCCTATACGAATTGGATTGTGATCACCTATGCATCGTGTTCTTGTTGAACTTCTGGCTGGCTGCAATTATGTTAATTAACCATCATATGGCCATTGTTATAGGTAATAACCCTAACATTGCTTAATCGAACAACAACAGATTGAACAATTGATTGTCTAGGGTTCTTGATTTATCCTGGCTTGGTTCTCTGTTAGTTATAAAGTTATATTCCTGACTTGTTACGTATTGACCACCCAGAGCAGTTGGTTGGATGTTTGTGTATTCATCGTTGAGCCGTCCCCTGGTGCGGGTTCGAGTCCCGGCCAGGCCTTTATTTTTAGAAATATTTTTAATTATTCATTTAATCTTATTAAACATCAATTAATATTGCAATTATATAAAAACTCAAAAGTAATTTGTATTTTATTGAAACCGACACTTAAACTAGTTATTTTCCGAATCTTAGTTAAATTTATATAGATATGTATATATATATATATATATATTTGTGTGTGTGTGTGCGCGTGTGTGTGTGTATTAGTTATGAAAATTTGTCAAAGGATTTATTATTTGATAAAAGAATTGTAATTTAGAATATATATTTAAAATTCATCCCGTTTATTCACGTATTAAAAATATAGTTTACGTGTTTATTAAAAGATCATATTTTGTATAACTATTATTATTTATTATTTGCTATCTATTATTTACAAAATTGATATAAAAGAAATTTTATTAATAATAAAAATATATATAACTATATTAAGTGATTTTTAATTTAATAGAAAGCAAATCTCTTTATATAATCTACCCAAAGTTTTATAAATATTTATTTAAGTATTGTTTATGTATTTTATACAATTAAATCATATTATTTATGATAAAGCTTTATTAATAAGAATTTATGATAAATTAAAGAAATAAATAACTTCCACAAGAACCCATTCGATCATCAAATCCTGAACCCCCATCTAGTTTTAGATTCGTTGTTGAAATCATGTTTTAGTTTCGTAATTATTTGTAATTAGGATTTTCTCGTCGGTAATTCTAGATAAAAGCTTGATCTATATCTTTTCTTAATGAATCATTATCTCTTGTTTACCAAGGTGTGTAATAACTCCCCTTTTTACTTATTTTAAATCCTTTTGGGGACATATGCATATTTAAAGTATTTATATATTATCTAGTATTCAAAACCGCAATTGTTTAATCCTTGTGTTTATATCAGTTTATGCCTAACTTTCTATTTGTTTACTTGCTTTATTTGAACGCATTTTGGTGAAGTTCCTCATTATAGTATGATCATACGACTATATTCGGCAACCGATGTCCATTTTTATGGCAACGGTTTAGTCCTTGCTTGGTAACCAATGCCCATTTGTATGGAATTGGTTGAGCCCTTTCTTTATATTTTGATTGATTGTTTATATGCTATGGTTTAACTGTTTTTTCTCACAGGAAAATTTTGCATCTTTCTTTATTAATTATATATTATTATTGTAGTGTCTTAAATTGGTGTTTTACTCAGTCAACATGTGTTATTGACAAACCTTTCTATTTTATACGCATATGCAGGTTATTGTTTGAACTAGTTGCAATATTTAGTGGAGACTTAGTGAAGAATTTAAGTTAGAAAACTTTTAATCAAGATCATTTTTTATATAAATTGTATTGTTTCATGATTATGGATTTTGTACTTTGTACTTGAATTATTTGAATAATTTAATCGAATTAAATAGATATTGTCACATTTAAATATTCATGATAGTACCTCGAGAGCTGTGAGCAATTAGCTCACGCCCCAGAATTTTCGCCTTAGATTGCGGTGTGACAGATTGGTATCAAAGTCGAAGGTTTAAGATAGGTCGTTAGTGGTGCCATAGTAACATGCTTAGGAGACCCATGTGTGCTTATCTGTTTGCCTTTATGTGTTCAAAAAATTAATTGTTTACAGCTTTCCTTAATTAAATTATCTTTGTTAATTATTATATTGTTATGCACACACACACACACAACTCCGAGGCTATGCCTCAACCTTCAAAGAAACTTTTTCTTAATTAATTTAAAAAAATAGATTGCTTTTATTTTTGGGAAATTCCTTAAGAATTCCCTACTTTTATTTTTATTCCTTCATCTTAAGGCTAGGTAGCATGACAAGTTCCTCTAGGCCAAAGCGGAACATAATTGTCATACGACCGACACCTTAGGTTGATTTTAAACCGAATTCATGGTGATTTGTGGCTACACTCGGTAAATTATGATTATTATGATTTGTTATTTAATTGGTTAGTTAGGTGAAAATCCATGGGCACTCCTACTATCCATTCCTCATCTTGTTTTGAATGTTATTTTTGTTGGAGCTCATCATACGTGGTGATTCACGGGATGCTCCAACTACTCATATTTTTCTCTCATGTATTCGTTATTTAGTTTGGTCAGTTAAAACGTCATCTAACGCTCATGGGCCGACAAAATCTATTGTATTGCTAATTCGTAATTAGTTGGGACAATCAAAATGCCATGTAACCTCATGGGCTGTCCAACTCGGTTACTTTTATTCGTTAGTTTAGTTGGGTCATTCAAACTGCCATGGAAAGCTCATGGGAGGCCAACACACAATTTATGTTTCGTTAGTTTATTGAAAAGTTAACTTAATTAAATACAAATTCAATTTTTAAACTGACCTTCTCTCCTCATCTAATTATCACGCAATGATCATTTTAACTACATCAACTCATAAGTATTTACGCTATGTACGCCCTATCTTTTAATCTTTTACTTTTATTCCTCACGATGTGACACAAATCCCAATTTTCCTTAAAAGCTAGGTTATTATAAGTTATCTAAGACAATTAAACTTTTAACATTTAATTAGTTTCCTCAACTTATCCTTCATCTTATATTCTTTATTTTTGGTCGTCATAGAATGTCTCACCTAAGAAACCATTGTAGTCCTCAACATCAATAGTCTAGTTCTCACGACCACCGTGTGTATAGACAAGGAGTTAACTGCTGTATGATGGTCGGGTATTTTGTATATATATTAGTGTATTAGTTATGTAGTTTTATTGAGTATATTGTTAGAACTTTGGTACTTCATACATGCTTTTGTATTTCAGGTCATTGATCGTTAAAGATGCTAAATTGGAGAGTGGTACGAGCATGGAATGATATCTCAGGAATACGGCAACATGATTTGAAGTCTAGGGAATTGTTACAAGGATCTGGGAAGATTATGGATGAGAAATCATAAGCCGATGCAAAAACTGAACAAGATGGGTTGACAAAACGCGACCAAGAAGGAAAACGAGCATATCCCGGGCTAGAAAGTGAGTTACGTGACCCATAATATATGAATTTTGGGTTTGTCGACGAGAGGAATCCACATATGGGGTTTTCTTAGGTCACGATACTCGATGGCATGAGGCTATGACCATCGCGTATCGTGATGGTCATAAAAACGGGAAAAATCGAGTTTTAACATATATCTTCCATTTTACGAACCCTAATAAGTTATTACGACTTCCAGCAGCTGTTAGACGATTTTGGGTGAATTCCATGGCTACCAATCATCTCTTTATCAATCCTAATGGTCTTCCTCATTATAATTGAAGACCTATCGATGACGATGCTCGGCTAGTCTTCTCGAATCATACCCGAGATGTAGAGTATTGAATTATTACAGTTTTTCTCATTTCTTAAGAACGAATTATTTGTAATTGTTTATGATTAGTGAGTATTGATGTTTGGTATTACTTTGCACTAAGTCGATTTAGGTTTATTTCGATCAGAGTGATTAGTTTGCCAGTTGCTATGATAATTGCTTATAGGGTTGTTTTGACTAGTTTGAATATGATGAAGCATACAATTACCCTTAGTTGAGTCACACTGGTAGGGACTGTTTGATAATCAGTGCCGTTTTTAGCATTGTTGATGCCTAAGGTTTGCCTAGTTAGTCAATCTGCTTTGATCTTTGACAATTAATCTGTTAAGTGAAAATGAGATTACTATATATTTGCTTACTTGAAACCCGGGTGTGGTTTGTCTTTGTTAATCGTTGACAGTTATTATTTGCTTAGTTAATAATAAAACCAAACTTATTTGCTAGGGTGACCAACACTATAATCTGCTACTTCATAATCGTATAAAATTTGTTACACGTTACATTAACCACATACTCCTCGTTATTCGACACCCTACTTACCCTAGCTTGCTTAGGTGGTTAGGAAGTTGTTTTAATTGTTTTTGACTAGATAGCGACAGTCTAGCATCAAAATGGCGCCGTTGCCGGGGACTTAGTGCGCTTAGTGTTTTTCGTGTTATTTGATTTATGTGCTTATTTAATTTTAAGTTTAGTTTTAATTTTTAGTTATTAGTTTAAATTTTATTTTTTCCATTTTACGCGGGGTGTGTTGTTTGTGCAGGTAACAGGTTTCTGCACACCCGCCACTCGGGCAGACAATTACCGCTTATCTTCGAACCAGAAATTGAGAGACTAGCTCGGCAGAACCGAGCTCAGAACAAAACATCAGATATGGAAGGTCAACACCAAAACCCAAACCCAACCCAAATACAATACCAGAATCAGAATGAAAACCAGAACCAAGACCAGAACCCGCTGCCATAAAATAGCATTTTTAACCCAGACTTCCAACCCGAAAATAACCCACTTCCACCAATAAATTCCAACCAGCAAAACAACCCGAACAACTCAACTCATTTTTCTAGAAACCGAAACTGAAACCAAAACTTTGATCAAGCCGAACAATCAGCCCTACATAACACCCTTAGACGCAGAGTTCGGATTGATAATGATGAGGATCATGACATTATCCATAGAGAAGATGAAGAAGAAGGGGATGGGAATGATGCGCCTCACAGTGTTTAAGGTAATAACTAGGTAAATTAGCGAGTTAGACAGAATGAGGGGATTGAGCCGATAAATGAGGGAAATAATGATTGGGATAAAGAGGTGGAAGAACTGAATCAAAGATAGGGTGACTTTGTTAACATAAATAGGGGGAGAAATGGTATTGGCGAAACATGGTTAAAAGAGCAGAAAGGTTTGAAAGAGGTCAGAGAATTCAGGTCAATAGAGGTGGTATGGTTAATCCAACGCGATGGAGAAATTATGTAGCCCCAATTCAGGGTGTTAACAGCCAGTTCAGATCGGCTATATCAGATGGAGCATCCCCGATTGTCCCACAGGTACGAGTTCCGGGACACCAAACATTTAAGTCTCGACCGTCTTACATTAACATCGTGCCACATTTTCACGGGATAGCTTCTGAGGACCCGTATTCATACTTGTATGATGATTCGTCTATTTGGGGGTCGATTGGCGATGATACATTTGATCAAGATGAGGTTCGGTTACGGTTATTCCAGTTCTCATTGATATACAAAGAAAAACACTGGTTTTACTCGTTTCCGATGTATAGTATCAGGAACTGGGCCGAGATGCAACATGTGTTCCTAAACGAGTATTATTCACATGTGCCGAGAGGCTCCACTATCCATAATCCAACGTGAGTCATTGGATCTTGAAAGCCTCTACCTAAGTAAGAAGTTAGTGAAACAAGGAAACCCAAGCCTTCTTGGTCTTGGTTTGTTTTAATTTCTCATAGAAACAATCATCAAAACTATCATCCTCATAATTAGTCAAAGGTTCAACCGATGAGTATGATTTAAACGAAATAGAAGACTCAGATTTTAAATGATCAACTCCTTTATCTTTCTCAGTTTTACAAGACTCAACTTTATTTTCCGTGGTTGAAATAACAGTTTTATCTTTGATTTTACCCTTAACCACACAGTTCTGTCACACAAAATTTGTCTTCTTGTAAAAACCATCATTTTTCTTATCTTTGAAGATTCACCTACTTCAAAAATCTTTTTGATAAGTTCCTTATACACACCCCTTTTTAAGTTCTTGATGGGTGGAGATGTAGATCTTACCAATGAAACTTTCACATATGGATTTTTGTTCACCACATGTTTTATTTCTTGAGAGAATCTTTTAGGACATGAATAAAATAAATGTCCCTCTTCATTACAATAGAAACATTTCCTCCTATCAACAAACTTGTTAACAGGATGAACATGATTCTCTTATTTCTCTCTTTCAGCTTTGAGTCAATAAAATTCATTATTTGATTGCCTTGTAAAAATATCCTCTTTTTCCTCCTCAGAGGTCTCACATTTAACAAAAGCAGTCTTTTGAAAAACCATATTTGGTTTTACAGACACCTTGTCTCCCTCTTTAAACCCAATACCTTTTCTTTTGTAATAAAAACTGGTTTTAGCAAATTTTGAGTTCTGATTACCAGTTTTAGTACATGGTTGAGGTTCAGATATGATTTTAACATTTTGATCACCAAATTTAACACTTGTTTCAGATTTAATCTTAGAAAACACATACTCGTCAACTTTTTTACCCACTTCTCTCTCGCATTCAAAGCTGTTGAAAGATTTAACATTTTGCTTATCACATGAAACAGATGATGAAACATCATGACGTGGTGAACCAGTCTCCACATTCATCGCCTTAAGAAACCCTTTAGTTTCTTTTGGAACATAAGAGCTCCAAATAGGTGGCGGTACAACATGATATTTCGAATCATCATTTTTGTCCTCGACAGAATTCTTCGAAACAATGTAATCAATTGAAGTTCTTTTTTTAGTTCCGCTTTCTCATCATCATGCCTATTGATAGCAATTTGTTTATCTTTAACTGTGTGAGTTAGCACAGAAATATTTTTCTCATCTTGTAGGATTTTTACCCACAAGCTTTTCTCACATTTTTGAAGTTTATCAAAAGATTCTTTAATTATTTTATAATCTTGAAACATGTTTTTATAATCTGTTTTAAGTGAGCTAATCACAAAATCTTTTTCCTCATATAATTCACAAACATGTTCAACATTAGTAGAGAATTTTACTTGTCTAGCCATGAATGCATGATTAGAAGACTCTACTTCAACATCAACTCTCTCTTGAAATTCTTCAGCTGGAACGGTTTCGTCACACAAGTCTTCAATCTTTGCAGCCACTTGATCTTCATCAGTTGCTACACTCTCATCTTCTTCATCATCAATTCCAAAGTCAATCTTTCCATGTGTTACTTCCTAACCATTGAACCATCCTGCAAAACTTTCAAACACATCAGCAGGTAAAAATGATTTAAAGAATTCACTGGGAATCGAATCAAAACTCTTGGTAGATTCCGTCCCCTCAAGATCACTTGAAATATCCTTAATATTGTTCTCTTGTTAATCAACATCATCAATCTTTTCAACATCAGTTTGATCAGCAACAATATCTTCAGTTTCCACATCTTTCTCATATTCTCCTGCATTTGAAACACATACCTGTTCTTCGGCTTCCTCATCAATAACAATAGAATTCCAGTTGAACCCCTCACCCAATTGTGCATGACACGCTTTTGATGATGATGCTTCATTCTTCTTTGATGATTCTGTTGGTGCAGGAGAACTCTGATGATAAATGGCTTGCATGTTATAATCCCTACCAAAAGGATTAGGACTAGCATCTCCAACTTCTAGATTAGTGCATTCCCTCTTGAACCCTTTTACTTGCATCGAAAACATTGGACCTTTGACTTGTCAAATACGAGTTTTGAAGTTGTCCCATCAAGGAAATTCTTGCCAGTATTCTCTCTGAATCTTTGTGCCCTTCTCACAACACTTGACATACACCACCGAATATCTAGCATCTCCATTTCCTCAGGATCAATCTAATCATAATCTTCTTTAGTCATGGTTGTAATTACCAATACGCCCAACAATCAAACACTCATATGACTCAAGGACGGATCCTAAGAATGCCACATGTTCTTGAACGTTTTATACTGTCAGTCCATTGTTTTCTTGATATTAACAGCAATGTTGCATTGAACAACATCAGATGGTGGACTAGCGGGCTTTGAAGATTGATCAGGAGCATAACTGATTGAAGTGGTTCTAGTGTAAGACCTTGTGTAGTGTGGAATTTTAGATGGTTGACTTGTTTGAGAACTTCCACCAAAACTACTATTTGTGACAAAAGCAGTTTGAATCTTTAGGCTAGGAGAAATCACCGCTTGTGATGAATTAAAGTAATGTCTTGAGTAACTGAAGTGCTCTTTGTTATCTGTTTCTTGCATAACTCAAGTTCATGTGCTTCCAACTTTTCAATGAATCGGGCTAAAGTCAATCTTGCATAGTACGGGTTTGATTGTTGAATCATAATGAAAGTATTCCAGTCATTAGACAAAGAATCAGCAAGCTTGTCAATGTATTCATACTCTTCTTCATCAATTCCCAATCTTTTCATCTCATTCATAAGATGACAATATCTCTCTATCAGTTGAGGCATTGATTCACCTTTAACCATGGTAAATATATCAAACTCTTTCTTTAACAAACCCATCTTTGATTTTCTCATGTCAGGATTTCCTCTGTCTTTGTTCAACAACGTTTACTAGATTGAGTGACATGATCCATTATGTTGTAACAATTGAAAGATCTCATACTTTATTTCTTTTTGAAATTCATCATCTTCTTCTCACAAAGAAATTTTTCTTTAGCCTTAGGACTTTGAGAAATTCGTTGACTAGTGTCATTCTTATTTCTTGGAATGATGTATTCCACCTCAACAGCTTCCCACGCTTCATAATTCACAGCTTGAACATAAGTCTCGAACTTATAAGCCCAACATAGATAATCTTCCATTCTTAAAAGTTTCAGGGGCTTAGTAGATGTTCCCATTTCGTATTCCAAGATGATATTCTGAAGTATCGGTGACGGGTGTGTCACAAAAGCGTTCAAATCTTCCATTGTTGCACGAAAATCAAGAAAATCATACCTTCTGGCGTATATGTTTCTTCTGCCGTGTAAGTCAGTGGCGTATAAGTCCTTAATGACATATATGTTACGTATAAGTCAAATCAACTTATACGGACGTGTAACTCCACAAACGTATAACCAATTCTGAATAAACTTATACGTAGATCAGAAACAGATACCAACTTATATGGTCAAGTTATATGGATGAACAACACTTATCCGCTGAACAAACTTATATGGAGATCAGAAACTTATATGGAAACAATGACAAACGTATACGTTTAACAGACTGCCAACATAATGAAGACACGATCTTGATGAATTTGCATAATTTTGAAAAATGACTCTTGCAGAAATGATCTTCAGGTAAAAATGAACATAATTCCAAAATTAATTGGAAATTGATCCATAAACGAATGAGTAATCGAAGAATAAGTGATGATGATAAACGTTGAATTTGTTAATCTTCAAATCTTCATCTTTTAATCCAATGAATGTGTTGAATTCAGTAGCAAATACGAGCCTACGACTCTGATACCACTTGAAAGTCCATGATCCTCATCATGTACGTGTATAAACGATATGATACGAATCGAATAAAATTTATTTACTATACTATACGATATCGCGGACTTATATCATAAAGGAATAACAACACAATCACTCATAAGCTTCAACGTATTGATATAACAATGAGAGTACAAATCTGATCAAAATGTCAACAACTATTACAAATAATGACATGATAAGCCTATTTATACAACCCACCTATGGAGCCGTATATATATATCCTGGCATATAAGACTTATACGCTAGCTATACTTATAAGTTCCTTAACAGATTCTAATAATGACAATTTTAGCCCTTTACAATATACGTTTCACATATTTAGCCCACAAGACCTAGCATTAGACATTAATGCTCTAACAAACTCCCCCTTGGATATTGCTAGGTCTTTATCTTCAATCCATGCCAAAAACTCTCCGACGATACACTTTTCTGGCTTTTTCAAAAGACGGTTTTGTCGATCCTTGTTGTGATGTTGGACGAGATACTCCAAAAGGCATATATGGAAATATGTTCCACGATGCCTGAGTAACTCGATCCTAACGTTCAACCTCCTTCTCAGCCTCAAACCACTCTTGTTCTTCATTGACTGCCCTCCACTTTGTTTCCCAAGTCCTTTCAGATTGAATCTTCTTATCAAAGCACAAATCCACAACTTTCTGGAATTGGTTAGCTTTTATCTTGACTTTATCATCATTGCATTGGATCTTTTTCATATGTAATGTCTCTATGTCTTTCAACGAACAATTTACCAGCCACATCGGATCATATACTCGAATCACATCAAATTATTCTTTTCCGCGATCCAAGTAAATGCTTGCTTCACCAGTCAACGCTAAATAAGACCAAAAGAGGAAATAAGGATGAAAATCCTGTTCCATTGGGTACAATGGTATCACACGTAGCAAATCTGTTCTTGTATATTTCAACGTCCTTATTATCTAACCTTCTGGATTTTTACGATTTCTTGACTTTAACACATTAGGCAACTAAGGTTTCCATTTCTTGAAACCACGTTTAGCCTCACTAACCATAAACTCCCAAATATCCTTCACCGGATTTGGTTTATACAAAATATTATAATGCATACAAATATCATACGCATCAAACCAAGGAAAACTCTTCAACTCCATTAAAATATTGAAGTATTGTACCCCAAATAGTCTTCGTATCCCAATCTTACGAATTTTACTTAGATAAGCAATACTCAGACACTTCCCCAACGCAACATCCTTCTGAGTTTTCTGATAATACTTCACCGGATTCAGATAAACTTCTTTAGGAACATCAACTCGATCTGGAAACCAATCCTTCATTTCAATTTACTAAACTTCTTTGGTTGCTTATAAGGATTTGGTTCCATCTCGATTTATTCGTCAAATACCTCATCAAAAGCATCAAATTCTTCGATCTCACTAACATACTTGACAACTTCTGGTTTATCAATAAATTCCACTTAAGTATTTAACAAATCTTCATGAATTTCTGGTTCATGAATATCCTTCTCAAAATCAAATATTAAATCCTCAATCGAGACATCTAACATTTTCTCCAGCTCAGACTTGTCGTTAGGAATCTCCCCCCCTTCCAAACCATCAACAATATTAGAATCATGAAAGTTAGAAGCAATTAAATCTTCCAACTCCTCCAATGGTTTATTGGACGGTGCAGTTTTAGATTCTGACACCTGTTGTGGTTCATCATTTTGAACATCACCACCAAAAGTGTCAATCTTTGTTTCACACTTACCAGATAAAGCACCAGCACCTCCTTGTGGAGTACCATCATCATCTTGATTATCATAATCACCCTCAGAATCACCAAAATGTATTTTCTTGGATGTCCATGATCCTCATCATGCATAACATCATGTACGTGTATAAACAATATGATACAGATCGAATAAAATGTATTTACTATACTATATGATATCGCGGAATTATATCATATAGGAATAACAACACAATCACTCATAAGCTTCAATATATTTATATAACAATGAGAGTACAAATCTGGTCAGAATGACAAGAACTATTTCAAATAATGACAAGATAAACCTATTTATACAACCCACCTATACACCGCATATAAGTTTTATACGCTGGCTATACTTATACGTTCCTTAATATATTCTAATAATGACAATTTTAGCCCTTTACAATATACAATTGACATATTTAGCCCACAAGACCTAACATTAGACATTAATGCTCTAATAGGGTGGTTGATCTCGACCATATTTCCGTGTTCTTGTGCATTTTTGATCGTTTTCGGTCAATATTTCTATGTTCTCAGGTATGTTTAATCGTTCTCGGCCACTTGTGTGGGTTCTCGGGCATTTTTTTATCGTTCTTGGCCACTTGTGAGGGTTCTCGGGCATTTTTGATCGTTCTCGGCCACTTGTGTGTGTTCTCGGGCGTCTCTTATCGTTCTCGGCCACTTTTGGGTGTTCTTGGTCACTGTTCACATGTTCTCGGACAACTTTCAAGGTTCACGGGCTTTGGTAGTAATTGGGCATGTTCTTGTTGGGCCTTGGAGTTCTCTGTTGAATCGTTTTCGGGCCATTGAGTTCTTTGTTGGGTTATCTGTTATTGGATTTAGTCTCATTGGGCCTAGTTATTGGACCAATATATCTTTGGACTGCTCACTTGAACTATAGACTAAAATGGACCAATTAGCTAACACATCATCGAATGCTGATTTACATCAAGAGTTGGATTTCGTCATAGGAACTGCTACTCATGTACCCCGTTTACTGTCTCAGGAGGGGTTCACCGAATGGAAGTTCAGATTTGAGAAGCATGTGAAGATGAAAGATGTAAAGATTGGGAGAAGTATTGTCCGGGGTCCTCAAATTATCACTTATCAAAGAGAGAATACTGATGAGGTGGTTGTAAAGCCTGTCGAAATGTACGTCGGCGGGGATTTTGAAAAGATTGAAGAGGATGAAAAGGCTCTTGCTATCTTAACCATGGCACTTTCCTTTGAAATTTCCTTAGGATTCAGATAGCTACAGTCTGCAAAGGCATTACGGGAATCCCTTATTGAGGTGTATGAGGGAAATGAGGATATGAGAAGAATTCGACAAGATTTGTTACGACAAAAGTTTATCATGTTCAGTTATGTGCTGTTAAAGTCCTTGGAGACACAGCTTCAAAGATTTATAACTTTGGTCACTGAAATGCGATCTACAAACATATATGACTTCTGTTGAAACAAATAACAAGCTGGTCAACTCTTTGCCACAAAGCTGGGACATGAATGCTGTAGTGATCAAGAAGACAAAGGATCTGGCCAGACTAACTTTGTCGGAGGTGACGACAATCTTTAAATCCGGTGACATGGATGATAAGTAGTGTGCCATAAATCATGCTAACTCCTACAATGTGGCTGGCTAAAGTGTTGCTTCTAATAATGCTCTCATATCACAAGATAACTTATCAATGTTCAAATCCTCTCAGGGTCAGCATGCTCAGCCACAACAATCTCAGAACAACTTCTCAATGTTTAAATCTGCTCAAGGTCAAATTACTCAGCCACCACCACAGCCTACTTCTGTGTTCTTTCAACCAGCTGCTCTTACAACTAAACCTCAATCAACTATTGGATCCTCCAGACAGTCTCCCACTCAAGTTCCTGTTATTTCAAATGAGACTCAAGAAAACAATGCCTTAATGGCAGGTTTCATGAACTGCTACAATGCTTTTCTTGCTGGAGATTTGGTTCAATTAGCTATAGCTGCTGAATTGGATCAAATCCATCATGATTATGTGGAGAAAATGGATATCTCTTAGGAAATAGACATGGCTGTGTTTAGAGCGAAGAAGTTTACCAAGAGAATAGGCAGAAACAACTGGAATGTGCCAGCTAACCAGAATGTGGGATTTAACAAAGAAACTCCGAGGTGCTATAACTCTCATAAGTCGGGTCACTTTGCTCATGAATGCACGAATCTGGTCAATGAAGGAAACAGGGAAAGGGCATTAGTTCCGGGGATTGGTGGCTCAACAATTTTCTTGGAATGACTGGATGGTAGCACTCAACATCAGCAATCAGACTGCTAACTTGCCTAGATTGATGTCACTGAAGAAGAAAATGATGCAGAGGATCAAGTTAAGGATCTTCAGTTTTCTTTCATAGCCTTCACTTCTTCCAGCTTATCCGAGGTAAGTTCTGAATTGTGCTCTCAATCTTGTGTTAATAAGGTAGATGTACATAAATCTCTCAATAGTTATCTAATTAGAGAAATGGAAGCTTTAAAAGATAAACTAGAGGCACATCAAAAGGATTTCTAAAAGCTTCAAACTAATTTCAGCATAAAATGTTGCCACCACTTAGATGCCAAAAAGAAATATTCTGAGCTAACCGCCGAGTTAGAAGCCTCTAAGTAGGAGATTGCTAAGTTAACTAATAAATTTAAAAATACTGAATTCAATTTTAAGAAAATCGATGTCTCTAGTGCTGTTGTTGAGTCCATGATTGAGAAGCAATTAAAATGGAAAGAAAACAAGGGTGAGGGTATTGGGTACAGTGTGGTTCCTCCTTCATATAATTACAATTACACTGGGCTTCCTCTTACTAAAGAAGATGAAGAAATGGAACAGTTCATGCAGTATGGTAAGCCGACTGCTAATGGCAAAATGCTCTTGGTTCAGTCAAGGCTACTGAATCAACCTCAAGGGTGAACGATACTAATGTGTTTGCTTCACGTGCAGATGAAGTAATTATTGAGGATTGGACTGATGAGGAGGATGATCCATCTATTTTGAATTATAAAAACATTAACTCTAATGTTTTGTTAAATTTGACTGTTTTGAATTTTGTTGCAACAAATGTTTGTGTGGGTGTCACACCCCCATCTAAGGCCTAGGAGTGTGACCATCAGTTGGTACCACAATTGTAAATAAATCAGAGTTACGGGTTTAAGCGGAAGTCTTATAAAACTTGTGGATTTAATTTATAATATTTACTTAACAAAAGACGGGATTATAAAATACCAGTTTAAGTTATATCAAAAGCATTACTTGTTATTTACAAAACCACCATTTTAATATTTATAAGTTTGTACAAAAAGATTCGATCCATCGGATATCTTGAGCTTCTTCGTTTATCAAGCACTAACTTTGATCACCTGCAAAATATAAATAAAATACGTCAGCAACGAATGCTGGTGAATTGCTGACGCTAAAATATTTTCTTTTACTTAATCACCCCTCGAGACCAAGTAAGTCTCGGCCCATCTTGGATTAGGAATAATTAAGTTAAAAAAACATCATTATAAACTTGAGTCTCTACACTAGGTCACCCCAGCAAAACACCGCAGCGTTTCGACATACTTAGGTACCATAAATATACACATGGTCAGTCTCACTCGAACGTACTTAGGTCCGGCCCATCGTGGCTGGAGGTCGTGACCAAGCGTGGTGCGATGTGCCCACCGCATATTACCACATATGTAAGGATCCAGACAAACGTATACTACAGCCTGAGGGCTAGGCTTTTACTCTTATGCGTAATGTTTACCTCGATGAATCTTTAATTCAAAATCTCTTTTACTTAAAAACCTTTAGTTTAAAAGTAATGTATAAACCTTTAGTTTATTTATAAAACCCGACCTTTCTTTTTCGCTAAGAAACGTATTCTTTTCTTTTTATTATTTAAGAATAGTTATTATTACTTAAATAATATTTCATAACAAAGAATATATACTTACACACACATATATATATTTATCCATATTCATAATCTTATCTTTTGTTCTTTTCTTTGTTATGTATACTTTTCTTTTATCGAGGTATCGAGTATAACCTCGACTTAAGGTTAGACCTTTTATAATATTTTATTATTATTTTCATTGGCGCTACGCCTACCTTTGTTGGCTTATAGAAACCCTAATAACTCGAGCAACACTCCAACACCGCTTCACCTTCCTTTCCTTCTTGTTCAAACCCTTCTTCTCATTTTTCTTTCCTTGGCACGCGACACGACAAACACCAATCTTTTACCACTTGTCGGCACGCCTTACGAGATTCACCATCTTGACCTTGAGATATAACAAACACCTTCTTGGTCGATACGTTGGTGGAATGTGGCACGAACTTCGAGGGAACGAACACGAAAATCAAGGAAGTGGAGCACGTTTATCGAGATGGATAGTTAATATGAATGTGAACTTCTAGTGAGAGGTTAGAGAGAGGATTGTATGTGTGTTTTGGTGCGAGGGAAGCATGAACCAATGGCCTTCTATTTATAGGCAAAATTTGGAGCCCGTCGCGATACGCGATGGCCCTCTGACTAAGCCTGTCGCGTATCGCGACGTAGGCTCTCTGAGTCACCACGTAGACCTGCCACGTGGCGACACGTGGCAGGCGTTGTGCCGCGTGGCGACACGTGGCGGTCCGACGGCCACGTGGTGACACGTGGAAACATATAGTGCCACCGGTTTCCATGTGGCACACGTGTCACAAGTTGTCAGACCACGTCATCGCGATACGCGATGACATTGGTCTATCAGCTATCGCGTATCGCTGTTGACTCTTCTAGAACCTTTTAACCAAGACCTTCGCGATACGCGATAGGCTTGTCTTTTGTCCCGTCGCGTATCGCGATAGGAAAAGGAAACATAATTTTCATTTTAAGCCTTGGTATTAGGAAATTGGCATATTTGATCCCTAGACTTTTGGAAATTTGACATTTTGAACTCAAAATTTTCACGATGTTACATCCTCTCCACCTTGAAATAAATCTCGTCCTCGAGATTGCTTTACAAAAACAAGTGATGGTATTTCCTTCTCGTTTCCGATTCGAGTTCCCATGTATACTCGGGTCCTCTTCGTGAGTCCCATTTTACTTTAACAATTTTCAATGTTCGTCTTTTCAGTTTCTTTAGTTTCGAATCTTCTATTTGAATTGGTTTTTCAACAAATTTTAAGTTTTCATTTATTTCAACATCTTTTAAGGGCATTGATAGAGATTCGTTGGTTAAACATTTACGCAGATTCGAAACGTGGAATACATCGTGTATCCTTTGCATTTCCTCGGGGCAGTCGCAAGCGGTATGCAACCGTACCAATTCGGTCGAGTACCTCGAAAGGTCCAACAAATCGAGGACTTAGCTTTCCTTTCTTACCGAAGCGAACGACGCCTCTCTAAGGCGAGACTTTCAATAGAACTTTGTCACCAACATTAAATTCCAACGGCTTACGACAGACATCAGCGTAACTGTTTTGGTGATCACGTGCTGTCTTAATTCGTTCTCGAATTTGAAGGATTTTATCGGTGGTTTCTTGGACTATCTCGGGTCCAGATAACTGATTGTCTCTGGTTTCGGACCAGCACACGGGCGTTCTACATTTACGACCATATAACGCCTCGAATGGTGCGACTTGAATACTTGTGTGATAACTATTGTTGTACGAGAATTCCATTAGGGGTAAGTGGTCATCCCAACTTCCACCTAAATCGATCACCAAGCGCGGAGCATGTCTTCCAACGTTTGAATTGTCCTTTCGCTTTGCCATTAGTTTGTGGATGATAGGCGGTGCTAAGGTTTAGCTTTGTGTCTAAGGCTTGTTAGAAGCTTTTCGAGAAATGAGATGTGAAACGACTGTCTCGATCAGAGATTATAGACAGCGGTACTCCATGCAAAGCAATGATGTTGTTCACATAAATACGCGCTAGTCTATCCATTGAGTACGGTTCATTAATGGGTATAAAATGTGCGGATTTTGTTAATCAATCCACAATAACCCAAATAGCATTGTGTTGTCAAGTCGTTTTAGGGAGTTTGGTAATGAAATCCATGGTGATTAACTCCCACTTCCATACGGGAAGTTCGGGTTGCTAGAGCAATCCCGAAGGCTTTTGGTGTTCAGCCTTGACTTTCGAACAAGTTAAACATTTAGCCACATGCGAAGCGACATCCTATTTCATCCCATTCCACCAGTAGTTCGGTTTGAGATTTTGATACATTTTGTCACTACCGGGGTGCATCATGTATTTGGACTTATGAGCTTCGTTCAAAATTTTCTCACGCAAGTCCCCAACGATTGGTACCCAAGTCCTATTACTGAGTCTAAGGATACCATCGTCACCCTTGACTAGCCAGTCAATGGTGGCGTTACGTTTTTCGTCGGAGATTTGGTTTTCATTGATTGCTTGAGTTTGGGCAGATTTGATTTGCTCGAGAAGATCGACTTGAAGTTCTAGCCACAACGCGCGGACTCTTTTTGGCTTTTCATGCTCTTTACGACTTAAGGCATCAACCACAACGTTGGCTTTTCCTTCATGATAGACAATCTCGCAGTCATAGTCATTGAGAGTTTCCATCCAGCGTCGTTGGCGCATATTAAGCATTTTTGGTCGAAGATATGTTTTAAGCTTTTATGATTGGTGTACACAATTAATCGTACTCCATAGAAATAGTGTCTCCATATCTTAAGTGCA
>NW_027504977.1:0-10000 GCF_021521415.1 Bidens hawaiensis
AACATAAGTGAAGATAAACGAATTTCAAATGAAGTTTCGCAAACAAAAACGAACATATGAGGCATGTGTTCATGTTGGTTCTTTTAACTAAATGAACCTAAACAAATTTTCCTTACAAACTGTTCCCCAAACGCTTGGTTTGTTCACAGGTCTAAAAGCAGCTTATATCTCTTTATATTATTATAAAATGTGGCTAATTATGTTCAACTGCACTTTTGATGTTTTGTTTTCTACAGTTAATGTTGAAATCGGTTACCGAAGGAGATGAACTCATGCCACATAGGATTCCACCTGGTGTCACGTCTGCAAACTCTCAACGAACCAAAAATGAAACAGCTTTGCCCACAACACCGATTAGAAAGTTATCGAGGAACCGCGGTCTGGTTTTACAAGAACAAACGGTTGTCGAGGACTCTCCTGAAAGTGGTGACTCAAGTTCACGAGGTGGTGGGATTCGTCGAAAGCGAAAGTTTAGGTAAGAGGATTATTCTTTGGAAAATGGGTATTTATGTCGAGTAATGTAATATTAGTATATGTATAATGTATAATTTAGGATTAACTTGCTAACTAGATTTGTAGGAATATTTTGAATTTTGTATTTTGATTATGTTCAGCGGCTTGTTGGATTAGATCATGTTTTATATGTGGCTTATATGAAGACACAGGCGATTTATTTACGTGTCATATGTCATGTCGTAATAGCGATGTTAAGGTACTTTTATGCTATATTACACGGGTGACTCAACCATTTTAAGAACTGAGATCAAAGTAAAAAATTAAGTCGTTTTTCAAATGTTTAATCGTTATACGCCTTGCTCGGTCATACATGTATCGAGCAAGGCGTTTTTCTTTTCCGCGCCATCATTTGATTTAGATACAATGGTTCTAACCTTCGGTACTGCCTAATCACAAGAACTACAATGTGTAAATATAGAAATATATGTAAACTCACCTGCTAAAGAAAAGAAGATAAAACATGCAACTGATAAAATTACAAAGAGGTGAAAAACACCTTGTCACGTCATTGAGACGTTTTGTTCAGAAAATTGTTTAAAATTAAGTGTATAATGGTTTCATATTAAAAATAGAATAAAATCAAGTGTGATGTGTTTTAGTTTGACTGGCCTTGTAAAATGAAGTAATTTAAAAAAAAATAAAATAAAAATCGTTCTCCAATCCACGCATTGTTTTGACTTTTGACCTACGGGTGTGCCCAAAATGCGCACCCGTAATGATATGCTGGTGTTTTTGAGATGATATGGCTAGGCTATTTGCTTTGCTCCACCACGGATAGGCTTATAGTCTTAGAGAGCAAAGACAATAATAGAAGTTGGGATGATGGGATCTTAAGCAATTCATAAAGCACCCAATTATACTCATACAGTCCGAGATCTAATCTCACACCGCTATCCGACGATTATTTAACGCATCACCATATGCCTGCTTACATGTCCTTATATTAAATCATAGGGCACATACTTTTTCACACAACTGTTTGCCTAATTGTTGAATGACTGCTTGCAAGTCTTCTATATGTCGAATCACAGACCTATACTTTTCAAACGATCATTCGCGTATGCGACAACAACCTAGACAACCTATTGACGACTGCATTCGTATATGTTGACTTGAGAACAGTTGCCTCTGGCTCAGCTCGTTTAATTTACATGGAGCTCGAGCTCGGCTTGTTTCGAGCTTTATTTTAAAACTAGAACTCGGCTCGTAAGTAAATTTGCAAGCGGAGCTCGACTCGGCTCGACTCATTTACTATTTATTAATTAACTTTTATTAATTTATAATTATTTTTATATATTTATTTTCAATTATAATTTTATGTATAAAAAGATATATGTTATTTAGTTATTTTTTATAACATTATACATATTAAAATTATAAAAAAGAAAGACTCATTTAGGTCGGCAGACTGACTCGAGCTTGATAAGTGAAGCTCGAGGCTCGGACTCGTTTATTAAACGAGCTTAGGTTTAGGCTCAACCTCAGGCTCAGGCTCAGTCTCAATTAAGCCCGGGTCAATCGAATTTTTTCACAAACCGATCACGAATAGCTCGCAAGCACCTCCGCTCGTTTCACCCACCTCATTAAAAGTTGAAATCTAAATTGTCCTTTTTTTTAATTTAGTTCCACCAAAAACCCTTTGGTCTCTAAAAATCTGTTTCATTTTTCACTCGTAAATTAGGGTTTCACCGAGCCTTCATCAGTTCATCAAATTTCGTTTGGTTAATTGAATCAATCAATGGATTATCGAAAGAGAGGAAAACCTCATGCTAACGGCGCAGTGAAGAAATTCAAGTCAGGTTAGTTAGTTCGTTCGTTGTTTCTTCGTCAATTCAGACACTCATTCCGTTTGTTTTGTTGAGTTTCGTTAGTTTTTGTTTGATTTAGGGATTAATTTTGTAAATTTGGCTCATATCTTGATTGTTCTTGTAGTTACTTTATGAATTAGGGTTTACAATTTGGCCAATTATCAGTGGCAAAGTTAGCATTTAGTAGGGGTGTAAACCAGCCGATTAGGCTCAAGCTCGGCTTGTTTTTGACTTACGAGAGCTCGAGCATGTTTGGGATTGAGTTTGAAAAATGCTTATTGGCCTTTTCAAAAAGCCGTTTTGAAAAGCCAGGATTTGGGGCTTTTGGAAAATTGCTTTTTAACCCTTTCAAAAAGCTAAAATAAAAAAGATTTTTGTGATTCCCAAACACATTTTAACTTATTGGCTTTTTGAAAACACCAATAAGCCAATAAGCAGTTTTCCAACTCAATCCCAAACGGGTTTGGATCAAATACAAATGACTTTTATCGTGAGAAATGAATAAATAACTAGAGTAATTATGTTAACACCAGAGTAATTATTATTACACTATTTTACTTTTATAACATAATTACTCTCGTTTAAAATTGTAATTACTCTGGTTATTTGTATGTTTAGCAAGTTAATTTTATTTGTACCAGATCCCACCCCTATTAATTAATATATATACGTGTTTAAATATTTTGAGAAAAACCTTAAGCGAGCCTAAGTTTGGCTTGAGCTCATGTAGTACCTTAAACGAGCCAAAAGAGGCAAAACTTAAATATTACACTAGGCTTATTAAGGCCCGAAGAGAGTCAGAGACTAAGGGAGCTTCCCATACAAGTCTCGAGCTTGGGCTCGATAACTACGAGCTTTATTTGAGGCTCGGGCTTGGATTGCTTTGAGTTTTTTCCGATCCGAGCTTGAGTAGGCTTGAGCTCGGCTCGTTTTGACTTATGACAGCCCGGCTCATTTTTTTATTTTTAAATTAATTTATAGACGTTTTTTAGTTATTTTTAAACGTTTTGAGAAAAGCCTTAAACGTGCCCAAGTTTGGCTTGAGTTCGTGTTGTATCTTAAGCAAGCCAAAGCTCAGCTCAAGCTCTTGTGCAGTGTAAAATTTATACATAGAAGTCCAAAAGAGGTAAAACTTAAAAATACAAACAGCTCGAGCTTGGGCTCGACTCGATAACTGAACGAGCTTTTATTCGAGCTTTAGGTTGCACCCCTGGTTAGTAGAGAGCACCTATACAAGCTTTAGGTTGTATGGAACTGTAAGTGCATAGTTAGGTTTCTAAGCTCATATTATCTTTATGGTTGCGGATTTTCATTATTCACACTTTTGTCTTGAAGCTTCTCTGAATTTTCTGGTTGATTTCAGCTCATTTGTTTTTTACACTTTAGAGAAATTATAATATAAAAAGTTGTTAACTTAAAAGAAAATTTCCGAGGATTTGTGTTAAGCTTCTTTACAGTTCTTTACAGACTTTGTGACCTAAAAACATTTATCGTGCTTATACAAAAGCTAAACATAATGAGTTATTAAAAAAGTAGTGTCTGCACACACATTGATGCTTAAACAATTTAAACATGTTTCAGTTAGACAAAAAGCTTAAACAGCTCAAATAAATGTCTTAAAACGGCCACAAACATTGTCAATACGGTTCAGTTTTCTTATATGGATAAATTCATAAAATCTTAAATCAATTTTTACATGTATCAAGACTTATGCCAAATATAAAACAAAACATGCCCAACTTAAATGATGCGCGCGTGTGTAAAGTTTTTTTTTTGTGTGTGTGTGTGTGTGTGTGTGTTTTTGGTCTTTTACAGCTTGAATCCTGCTTGTTTCTGTAAGGGCAAATGTGACTAAATATAACCAAGTTTTATCATTGTTCCATGTGGATTAAACTTTTTATAAGAGCCTCAACTTTTAACAACTAACTCAAGTTTTAATTTTGCTTCAAGTTCTGGTTTTTCTAAACTGTCTTTTTACAAGTAGCTAGCTGTTTTGGATTGCCTTTGTACTGAAACTGGTGATATAAATTTGTTTATAACTTGTGGTTTGTTTCGAAGAAAAGGGTTAATGTATAAAGAAACCATCCAACTTTTAAAACTACTTTATAGTCCGTCCAAATATGTATCTGGTTTCGTTATACCAAATCCAAAGTAAAAAGATAACAGGCTGTATTGCGAATATAACCTTCAGAATTTTGTAAAAACAAAACCAATCTTTATTTACCTTTCTATACTGTAAGGTAAAAAAAGTACTGAATGGTAAGTTTTCTTCATTCAGTATGTTTACCGAATGGTAATAATGCAAATCGAAGTTTTAAAAATCTTACATATAACTTGAACATTTCAACCGCTATACTCTAGTCACAACATTTATTCCTCACAAAATCTTGCGATAATGGGCCAAATAGGGAGCCTCACAAAATTAACATCAAACTTCATATTTCATTAACATATTACAAAGAAGGCTAACTAAGAGAAAACACCTAATGTCTTGTAACAGAATCAGAATTATCAAGTGGTGTAAGAGGCAAAACGAAGCCTTGCATGAAGTATTTCAGGTTTAAATTCTTTCTTTTCTCAGTTAACAAATTCTATAATTAATTATATTCTGTCAAGAACAACATTTATTATTCCAAATTTAGTTGGGAGTCTATAGGTGGACTTATTCCATAAGTTATTACCTTAAATATTTAAATGTCTTACATTTCAGAGAAATGATAAATCATCATTTGCATATTTATGTAAGAGAGAATATAAAACGACCAACCCCGCCAAGTCTCAAAAAGGTTACCAAACTACAACATTTAGAGAGGAGTCCACTTAAGTTTTGTTCGTTAGTCGTTTATACCAAACTCTGTGTAAAATTCTTATTAGTCTATTTGATTTGATATAAATAGAAGAGTACAGATTGAAACGTAATCCAAATTTGTATGGCATTTTTGCAAAATTTAAATACTTCATTATAATCTTTTTTTGTTTTAAATTCATAAGTCATGCAACAAGACTTTGTGTGATACACATTAAAACCTAGATTTTTCTTGTATTTGGGAAGAGAGATGACCAACAGACACTTCAAGTTCACAACTTTATGACATTTATGAGTAGGGTCTTAACCATGTTAAAAGTTCTTGTTTTTGCATGAAATTGTGTTACTATTTCTTAACTTTTCATAGTCAGTTAATAAAAGCTTTATAACCAATTAATTTCTTTTTATTGTAGCATGGATGGCTGCCCATTTGGTGAAAACTGTCACTTCCTCCATTACTTTCCTGGTGGTTACAACGCGGTCGCCCAGTTAATGAACCTCCCGCCTATCTCAACCGCCACCCAAAGTGGAACACCCTCAACCGTCACCTCCAAATCCAAACTATGCAAAAACTTTACCACCGCTGAAGGCTGCAAATTTGGTGACCAGTGTCACTTTGCTCATGGAGACCACGAGCTCGGTAAACCTTTAAACGAGGATCCGCGAGGCCCACCGTCACTCTCTAACCGCCACATCCTACCCCCCGCCGCTGCCAGTTTTGGCGCCTTCGGTAAACCTTTCTACAAGGACCCACGAGCCCCACCACCACTCTCCAACCGCCATGCACCACCCGCAGCAGCCACCAGCTTTGGCGCCTCAGCCACCGCCAAAATCAGCGTCGACGCATCCCTTGCCGGTGCTATAATCGGACACGGTGGCATCAACTCCAAACAAATATGCCGACAAACAGGGGCAAAATTGTCAATTCGGGATCATGAAAGTGATACAAATCTTAGAAATATCGAACTTGAAGGCACGTTTGATCAAATCAAGGAAGCGAGTGCTATGGTTCGAGAGCTTATATCTAATATCAGTGTCAGATCAACCGCATTGAGACCACCATTGACCATGCATCATGGGGCCCCACCACCACACGCGAAACGAACGGACAGCATAAAAACAAAACTGTGTGAGAATTTCGCAAAGGGGTCTTGCACATTTGGTGAAAAGTGTCACTTTGCACATGGTGAGGCCGAGTTAAGGAAAACAGGTGTGTGAGATGCTAACAAAATTTTGGTATTTCCTTGCAGTGAAGATTCTTGTCTTTTTTTAAACTGTTTTATCAAGAAGTAGTGCTATGTGATAACCGAACTTTATGTTGGTACAATGTTTGCGGTTTTTGTTATGAAACTATTAGGTTTGTTGAATTGTATTCATTTAGTGCAGAAAGGATGCTTATGCTGAGTATGCAACAGTCAAATTCAAGCATACAAGTGATATGAATCCATGATTGATTAGAAAAATGTGTATCTATCTCTTATTATTATGCAGATGTGGTAAAATGAATTGTGTTAGCGGGCCAAAATAGGTAACTTTAAGTTTGGTTAACCCACAAACACTGTTTTGTTTGTTTTGGTTATCAAAATTGCATTGTTACAGTATGTAGGTTAATCTTTCTATATTAAGTACAAGTGATATGTGCCTATTATAATGTTGCTTTTGAAAGGTACATTAAGTTGTTTTTACTCGTGTTACGAGTTATTGATTATTAAAGGTGAATGTAAATGGGCTAAATGTTGTTCAAGACGGTGTAGCAAACCTTGATGTTATCCTCGAGGGTGTTTGGGGGACACTTTAGGTGAATCCGTAGCAAACAACCTAAGCGACGGAAATCAACAAGGGATGATTGTAATGATATGGGCAAATCCCACATTGCCCCATTGTAATGAACTGCGGTTTTCATTCATGTGCTTTGTCCAAATATGCGGTTTTAGTCTAATAGTCTCAAATATGTGATTTTCTTCCCTGTGGTTTTATTTCAGTTGCAATTAAACCTGACCCTACTAACCTCGTTAAGTCTGGTTGTTAAACCCATCAAAGTGCCCTTTACGTGAGGGACAACTTTGTCATTTTTCTCACCAGATAAACCCCAACTCTAATTCGCAAGCCCCCTCACGTGAGAGGTACGGTGATAGGTTTAACGATCAGACTTAACGGAGTTAGTGGATTCGAGTTTAATTGCAAGTAAAATGAAATCACATGGACGAAAATTGCAAAAACCAAAAGCATTTGTGAATAATTAACCATAAGGACAAAAACTGCATTTCACTCTTATAATAAAGTCCAGTCTCAAATACCACAAATGCTTTTTGGATGCATTGGCTATGAGGAAAGGAGACTTTCGCGATTAAGCATGTTTGGGTGGGAGTTATCCCCGTGGCCTTTTCAAAAGCTTTCACTTATGCAACTAACAAATTATATAGTTTTGATGGCTGGTGTGTAAATTTTATAAATAAAAATGTATATATCATTGTTTTAACAAGTCAAGTTTCAATTGGTCATCTAACAACTTAAATTTTGTAATATCCTAACAATAAAATAGAACTATAACGGGGGCTAAATAATATGTAATTATGGTCAAACCCCTAACTACACTTGGAAGTTAACAAAAAGGTGGTTGTTTTTATTTATTTTTTATTTATCTTTTAAGTTGTATTTATTTCTTTTTTTAAACGGTGAGTTTCTTTAAAATTTTTGTCGACTGTGAAACTTGAACTCAGGACCTCCTAAACATTCTCAACTCAAGGTGTTTAAGTTTTTATCTTTGTCAATGGACCACCAACCCCACTGATTGGCGTATTTATTAATCAGTGTCTAATTTATATATTATTATTATTATTATTATTATTATTATTATACAAATAATGTATAAACTTAGATTTTAGCTTTTAATTATAGAAATTTATTAAAAAAAAATCACCTTCTTGATACATTACATGCTAGTAACTACGTCTAACAAAGTTGTCGATCGACACACAGATACATGCGATGCAAGTAATCGTCTGATCAATTTTGACAATTTCACATAAATAAAAAAGAAAAATAAATTTAAAGAACTTAAAAAATAAATATTAGTTTAAAGAACTTAGAAAGAATTATATAAAAGAATATGTTTATGGGACAACTACACTCCTAATGTTTATGATTTGGGCAAGAATGAGGGGTTGTTGTGGGTTGTCTTTATGTTCGGTTGTTTTCAAAAAACATGTCCCAACCTATTTGTATTAAGTTTAGTCACGTTTTCCGTATGCTTTAGCTAACAATATTATTATTTCTTCTTGTGCTAGCAAATGTCACATTCCAATATTTATTTTAGATGTCGAATTCCCTTTAAAATTTAGACGGAACTGATCTTCAACCATGAAAAATCGTTATCAGCAGACTTACTAAATTTAAATAATGCATTGCCGACTAATAAAACTAGAAAAAAAATACACTTTGCGAATGGCGCTGAAGAAGGCATTAAAGACATGACATGGATATCTGTACGAGATATATTAATCATTTAATACGTTAATAAGCAAATACAACTTTTTTCAAAAATGGCATTTTATAGACTTGGGTAGGGTAGATTAGACATTTAGAGCATGTTTGGGATTGAGTTTGAAAAATAATTATTGGCTTATTAGCTTTTTCGAAAAGCTATTTTCAAAAGTCAGGATTTAAGGCTTTTAGAAACTGTTTTTTAACCGTTTCACAAAGCTAAAATAAAAAGGATTTTTGTGATTGCCACACACTTTTTAGCTTATTGGCCTTTTGAAAACGCCAATAAGTCAATAAGCAATTTTCAAACTCAATCCCAAACATGCTCTTAGGGTGTTTGAAAGAAGACTGCCTTTGTAGAAGGGCTTGGATAGACAAGACAGCCATGAGCGATTTTTTTTATTAATCTAATACTTGGATGTATTAATAATTTGTAAATCATGCGCATAGAAAACTATAGGGTGGTGAATAGAACTTTTAAAAATTTTATTTGATTAAGAATCTAATCTTGTTTGTTAACTCTTTTTACAGCTTGGTATGTAAGATATGCTACAAGTAAACCATTTAAAGGATACTAATGGGAGTTGCTCCACTAGTGTTTCTCTCAACAGGAAGAGATCATCGATACATTAGGCGTTTCACTAGTTCAATGGTAGTAATCACATTGTACAAACGTTTCTCTAATCCATGGTGGTGATCACCTTATTCATTTCACTAATATCAAAACACTAATCTCAAAAGATAGTGATTGTTGTATCTCAAATCACTAACAGAAATGATGAACCCCTCACAACTAGTCACTAGAAAACACTGGTGAATATCTTACAAATACAACACAAGAATGAATAAGAACTTAGTTGTTAACCAACTCTTATATTTTGCCTTTTTTAATAAAAAAAATCTTGATTTTCTTTTTTTCAAAAATTTATGAAATACAGTGAGCAAGAGAGATAATATTTAGATATATATGTTTAATTGGTGGAGAAAAAGAGTAAGGTTACAAGTTAAAGAAGACATCAGTCAAAACACATAACACCAAAAACTGACAGACGAACTTACCATGGTCGATTCCATTGACCATGGACGTCTAGTCCACACTTTCTTCCTGTTTTGTATGTTTTAAACATTGTGCGTGTTATATTTTATTTTGTAACTTTTGTTTCAAGCGATTTTGACCATGTTTACAAGTTTTGTTATTTTGTGTTTGATCGCTTCGTCTCAGTCAAGAAAAATATAAAATATAAGTACGTTTCCTTTTGGTTTCAAAAAGGTGTTTATGAATTATGATGATTTCCTCTTTGATTTTGGTCCAACTTTTTTATGTAGTTTGATTTTTTCTATGATAAAACGCAGAAGACTTTCTTCAAATGGTAAGTTCCATCTAAAA
>NW_027504977.1:15000-16465 GCF_021521415.1 Bidens hawaiensis
GTGAACCTTATACGTGCTGTATTTGTAGCATAGGGGAGGACTGCGAACCTCGTACGTGCTATGAATTAGGTTGCAACATAGGGAAGGACTGTGAACCTTGTACGTGTTGTGGATGTATGTCAGCATAGGAAAGGACTGTGAACCTTATACGTGCTGATTTTGTAGCATAGGGGAGGACTGCGAACCTCGTACGTGCTATGAATTAGGTTGCAACATAGGGAAAGACTGCGAACCTTGTACGTGTTGTGGATGTACTATGGTATAGGGAAGGACCGCGATCCTTGTACGTACCATAAATGGTGAACATAGGTAAGGACTGCGAACCTTGTACGTGTTCACGACCTTGATTACAGGTATAGACGGTGAACTATGAACGTACTCTCGGTAGACTGAGGTTAGTGATTGTAGATATGTATGTATGTATGGTAGCAAGTATGTATGTAGAACAGAAGTGTAACTAGTGAAGTATGGATATGTATCTACGGATATGTACGTATGTGTATGTATTGTATGGCGTTCGATTAACTAGAACTCACTCAGCGTAGCTGACTTTTAGTATGCACGCAGGTGAGCTGATTATAGAGTTAGCATGAGGATGACACACGGCATGGATTGAACGGCTGGCATCTGAAGAAAGAAGTAAAGATGTTTTAAATATAAAGTTTTGTGTTATAGTATCAAAGAAAAGATTTAATGTTTTGTAACAAATGATTGATGTTTTATATTCCGCGAAAAGTTTTAATAAACTCTGATTTGAAGAACTGTGTTTATGAGTAAATCCGACGCTAAAGTAGGGTCACCGGGTTCGGGGCCTTACATATCATTAACAGTGCTAACCTTTGTATGGAAGTTATGCATGAACGTAATGCTCATAATTTCCCTCTAGACTTAGCTGCTATTGAAGCTCCATCTACAAATGGATAAGACTTTGGTCTGATTGTATAGGAGTTTTTGAACTAAAAAAGGAGCAATAGCTTCCCTCTTGATAAAAAAAGAGGGCGTTATTGCTCCTTTTTTTATTTAGTACTATTTGCCTTACATAGTTTATTTCAAAATAACGAGGACTTTTTCTAGTTTGGTTCGATTTGCGTTTTTTCTCTTTGTATTTCTTTTTTTTTTTTTTGCATTGATATTATAGGTTTCTATATCATATACTTTTCCGAATATTTTATGAAGTTTTATTTCCAATTCAAATTCAATCGAAAATAGAGACAAATGTAAATTTTGCTTATTAATTACTTTTTTTTGCTTATTGATTACTTTTCTTTATTTATTATTAGAAAGAATCTATTTTTTTTATGTTAATTTAAAAATATAGTAATACTAGATACTAGATATATAGTAATACTATATACTAGATAATAGTAGAGGGGCGGATGTAGCCAAGTGGATCAAGGCAGTGGATTGTGAATCCACCATGCGCGCAAATTCTTGAATTCTAAGGTTGTTCTTCATAAGCTAATCT